>NC_140907.1:34456084-34715551 GCF_045865225.1 Trachurus japonicus
CTCTGGTGGCCTCACGCTGCTACTACAACTGTAATATAATGGTGTTTATACTGTACATTTAAAGGGACAACGAGGAGTTTCTATTTGGTTATAAAAAAGTCTCACGTTAATGTGGATGAATCTACGTTACCACTTGTTAATGGGCCCATTTTCGATAAATATATCGTTTTGTCTCTATCGTTATTTTGTTATTATTAGTGGTGGTGGAGATGCTGGGCGAGCCGACCAGCGTTTCTTTACTTTCGGTTTCGTGGCGAGTCATGAGAATAACGCCGCCGAATCTCCGTTTATGGTCGGAACTACGACGGTATGTGATCGTCTTCCAACCTCTGACTTTAATTCTTGATGAATGAAAACATGAGTCTGTCTTGCGCCGGTCAAAGAGTTTCACGGTGCGCGCGGAGGCTCATAACTGTAGTGTGAAAACGCTTCGCTTTTCCAAAACTCCTCATTGTCACTTTAACTTATTCTTACTCTCTAATGTAAACGCCTTATTTATCCAATGCTGTTTTTTTATATGTCTAGTTCTTTTATTTTTTGTATTAGTTTTTTATTTAGGTCATTAGGTAATTAACGACTCACAATCCAAGATCTCTTTGCTGCACACGATATAATTCAATACAATACAACAGGTCATACAGTTGCCGGTTGGTTTGGGGCAGGATTGGTATAAACATACACATCAACATTAAAACAATGGAACAATACAATATAAAAAGATAAAGAGAGCCAGGCCTCAACGTGACATTGTGCTACTTCCTGGAGATACTTGGAAAAACTTCTTAACTCAACTCTCCCGTCTCATTTTAAACAGAACTCTTTGAATGCACAATAACTGAAAACAAAGACAGCAAAACATTGTTATTTATTAATTAACCTGAGAGAAAACATCCATATTAGTTGTGTGACCAGTCCAGTTGGGTTCTTCAAGGTTTTCCAGCAGGTTTTTATTTCTCTTCATGTCTTCAGACTTTGTGACAAACCCTCTGCTCCGTCTGTGTGTCTCAGGTCTGGTGGTTCAAGGCTCCAACGGGGAGTATCCCTACCTGACGGAGGAGGAGCGGGTGGAGGTGGTGAGGGCGGTGCGGCGCTCGCTGCCCGCCGGCAAACTGCTGATGGCCGGATCAGGCTGCGAATGTACGGATCAGTGTGTGTGTGTGTTTGTGTCTATAATGTGCAGCTATTGTTACCAGAAAACATCATCTCTCTCCTCAGTCCGAAGTTCAGAGGGATCATAGCAGTAGGTTCGTTACCTTTAATTGTCGGTGCAAGCTATTTTTAGAACGGCGGAGCAGAGCCGTGAGCTGCTCAGAGCTACGCTACGGAGGCTAATGGGATTTCTTGGTTTCCCTCATCAAACTCATCAAATACACAATCCAACAACTCCACAACGCTCTGGTGGACAAGTTGTGACCTGCACATTCACCACGCTATGAGATAATAACACAACGTTACCAGACAGAGTTGTTTTAGAGGGAAATACAGAGACTGCTTGATGAAAAACTGCCCCCGACAGGAACGCGCATCAACGGTTTTGCATGAATTTCCCTCTAAAACAACTCTGTCTGGTAACGTTGTGTTATTATCTCATAGCGTGGTGAATGTACAGGTCACAACTTGTCCACCAGAGCGTTGTGGAGTTGTTGGATTGTGTGTTTGATGAGTTTGATGAGGGAAACCAAGAAATCCCATTAGCCTCCGTAGCGTAGCTCTGATCAGCTCGCTGCTCTTCTCCGCTGTTCTAAGAACAGCTTGCACCGACAATTTAAAGTAACGAACCCACTACTATGACTACATATGCCAAAATGTTGAACTATCCCTTTAAGCAGTCGAGTTAAAACAAGATATTTTTATCATAAGTTTTTTTCTTTTACTTTTTTTTTTTTTTTAAACTGATCATGTCAAAACAAACTCAGACACGGACATTAAGCACATCAAAACAAAAACAGGAGTTTGTCCATACTGTCAGCGAGTTTATTCAACACATCACGTCTGCTTGAACTGAATGTCATGTTTTTAAAATTAAGGCCATCGAGAAATTTTATATATATATACTATATATATAATATATAAAAAACTATTATTTGATTTACTTTTAATTAAAAAAAATAAAACTGTATGAGTTGGATGAAAACAGCATGAAGCTTTTCCAGTGTTTATTCAGAGCTGCAGACATTTTATGCTTTTAAACCAACTTAGAAAAGAAGGATTTTGAGATACAGTATAAGCACCTTGATGTTAAAGTGAAGTGGAGTTGGTAGCAGTCGTCTTTGCAGGACATAATAAGAAATAAGATGGACATACTGTATCTCTGTAGCTCCTCTTCCTCCATTCACTGCTGAAACTGTTTAAAAAAAGGGTTCTTTGGCTCTTATTTCATTGATGAATGTTCTGAGAAACATGTGCGTCTGTCATCATGTAACATTTCGAGGTCCTGCTGCTGCTGCTGCTGCTGCTGCTGCTGCTGCTGCTGCTCGTCTTATCTGCCTTTTTCTTCCATGAGACATTGTTGATGCTGAGGAGATGATTTCTTCTTGTTCCTCTGACATTCAGTTCAGCTCGGTCCGTCCTTCCTCTGCGCTGCTCTTCACACACAGACTCTGTATAAAAAACCTGAGGCCACAGCGCCGTCCTATTCAAGTCTCTCAAAGAAAACATATCTCCAGTTGATGGGAGTGTTAGATGGAGGCCTTGTACAGAAATACATTGGACTGTTACAAAACAGTGTTGTGTAGTTAAAAAGGTGAAGATGAAAAACCTGAATGTGAGTTTTTTTTTTCTTTTCTTTCTTCTCATCCTTCATCTCCTCAGCGACCGGAGCCACTGTAAAGCTCACGGACAAGATGGCGTCCGCTGGGGCCGACGCCGTGCTGGTGGTGACTCCGTGTTTTTACAAGGGCAAGATGGACAGCCGAGCTCTCGTCCAGCACTTTACCAAGGTACCAAGGAGTCTGACAAGAAAATAAAATCCTAAAGTCACGTCTTCCTCCTCGAAGAGCTTGTTGAGGAAATGAAAACTGGCCAAATGTTATGAGATGGAAAGTTACTAATACTCACACTGACTTCCAAACCAGTTGTAATGTTAGAAACCAGACGTTAAAGCTCCATACAGTATAAAGGTAGATGTTTGTGTTAAAGCTCCTTCAAAATAAAGGTAGATGTTTGTGTTAAAGCTCCTTCAAAATAAAGGTAGATGTTTGTGTTAAAGCTCCATACAGTATAAAGGTAGATGTTTGTATTAAAGCTCCTTCAAAATAAAGGTAGATGTTTGTGTTAAAGCTCCATACAGTATAAAGGTAGATGTTTGTATTAAAGCTCCATACAGTATAAAGGTAGATGTTTGTGTTATTAAAGCTCCATACAGTATAAAGGTAGATGTTTGTGTTAAAGCTCCATACAGTATAAAGGTAGATGTTTGTGTTAAAGCTCCATACAGTATAAAGGTAGATGTTTGTGTTAAAGCTCCATACAGTATAAAGGTAGATGTTTGTGTTATTAAAGCTCCATACAGTATAAAGGTAGATGTTTGTGTTAAAGCTCCATACAGTATAAAGGTAGATGTTTGTATTAAAGCTCCATACAGTATAAAGGTAGATGTTTGTGTTAAAGCTCCATACAGTATAAAGGTAGATGTTTGTGTTATTAAAGCTCCATACAGTATAAAGGTAGATGTTTGTGTTAAAGCTCCATACAGTATAAAGGTAGATGTTTGTGTTATTAAAGCTCCATACAGTATAAAGGTAGATGTCCATGTGTAGTGTGATTATAAAGCAGCTCTAGGTTCTATATTAATACTGTGAAAGTATCAAAGCCTCAGTCCACAGAGAAATGCACACAGCCTGTATTCAGAAACTGAGCCTTAAAGGGGACCTATTATGCTTTTCCAGCTTTTCAGACTTTTATATATGTTTAAAATGTTGGATAATGGTTCTAGAGGCCGTGGAAGTGTCATATCCTGAGGTTAATGCATTTGGAGGTAAACCCTGCTAGATAATTGGGATTTCTCTGCACACCTGTTACACTCGGTTGCGCTGAGTTTTTTTTGACATGAGCTCGCGTCTACGTCGATGCGTGCCGGACTCCCCTACATGGTCATGCCGAGGTCTCTGCTCCAGCCGGCCCCGCCTCCTCCCATGCTGCTCTGTTGTGGCTGGGGTCACAGCGGAGAGCGGAGCGGACTACTTCCTGCTTCTTCCCTGCATGTTTTAGCGCTGTAGCGTCACTTTACTAAGTTCTATTTAGAAGTTTACGCCGACGTTTCATGTAAGTGAAGCTGTACCTGTGTGAGGAGCGACGTACCGCCGGGGCGACGTTGTTCGCCGGACCGACGTAACGCTGGACCGCCGGAGCACCGGAGCTCCGGAGCTGCAGCGGCTCCTCACACAGGCAGAGCCCGTCTGCAGGCCTCCTTGGCCGGGCAGGCGTCCGTGCTCATCGCGGTAGAGAAAACCATCGCTAATAAACATACCCGCAGGTTTTTTTAGACGTTTACCGCCGTGTGGTTAGTCTATTTAGCAGAATGTTGGTCTCATTGATGAAATCTTGTGGCAGTTGAATTAGTTTGAATGAAAAGTGAAGCTGTGAGAAGGAGGAGGAGAGGAGCAGTGCTGCGCTGCTGTAGTCTATGTGCACAAATCACCACATTTACATCAATAAATAACTGTTTTACAATGAACTGACCAGTCTGCATATATTTTTAATTTATTTTATATATTTATTTTTGCATTTTTATATTACATGTTACATGGTTACAGTAGCCTACATGGCAAAGACTACTCTATACCATCTTTGGTTAGGGTGAGACTAGGTCATGGGCACATTTCATTACACAATGTAGACTGGTCAGATGCAGACTGGAGATCTGGCAATTTGCCTACTGCAGATTTAGCTTTTGTTTGCATACTACATTTTGGCCAAATCAGTATAGGTACTAGTAGTAGACATCGTCATGGTAACGCAATGCTGAGGGAGTGGTTCATTTGCATTTAAAGGGAGGGGCCACTGAAACAGACCGTTTTGCAGAGCCCTGTTTTTGAGAATGCTGTGATGTTTGATCTTTGGGGTATTTTGACCGAAGCACGTCACAGACATGTCTTTAAGACACCCAGGAACTATTTTAGTTTGTGCAAAAAGGAGCATAATAGGTCCCCTTTAAAACCAGCCGTCAGGACTTCCTGTCACTTTGTGATGTCACAACAAAGCCCCGCCCCCTCACCACCTGGACTCACCTTTCAACAACTTTGCAGGATTTAGTTGCTCTGAGTGTTTTTTTCTGAAATCTGCTCTATTTTTTATTGAATCGCTTCAGAAAACAGTCAGCCAATCAGAGGAGAGACTCAGAGCCTCTTTCTCTCTTCTGATTGGCTGACACCGACCTGTTGTTACTAGAGCGATGTGAAACTACACTGAGATGGTTTTTGGTTCTTGAAACAACCGTGTCTTATGGATCGACACTTCAAAATAAAACACAGGAGCAGTGTTGAATATGAATATGAAACATTTAAAGGCCAAACAAGAAACTTTCCTCTTCAGCTGGTGAATGTGAAAACAGACGTTTAGTGTACAAACTTCCATCTGCACAGTGAAGGTCGAACATTCAAGCCAAGAGGAAATAAGCAAAACTTAACTGTGATTCACTTGTGGTGGAATGTGTATAACCAGATGCAGGAACATACAGTACAGTATGTCTCGAGGTCACATCGGGGAGTTTTACTACATGTTTTAATAATATTATCATTATAAACAGGCAACATAAAAGTTAAAAGGATAGTTCACCCAAAATTGAAATGTCACTCATTATCTACTCACCCTCATGTGGACTAAGGGCTGGGAGAAGTTTCAGAGTCCTCCGTGCCTTCTCGGAGTTACAGGGGGTCTCGGCGTAGCAGTGCATGTCCATATAACGGTTGCAAATGGATACCAACTGTCTTCGTAACCAAAGGACACACCAAAAAACATCCAAATACCTCCATGCTGCTCGTATGTAATGTCCGTCTTGTATTGAAGCCCCGAAATGCGAAATTGTCCCGAAAAAAATTAAATTAGTCTATTTTTCAAGCTTGTTTGTAGCGGAAACTCCTCTTCCTGGTCCATCCAACAATTTCGCATTTCGGGGCTTCAATACAAGACGGACATTACATACGAGCAGCATGGAGGTATTTGGATGTTTTTTGGTGTGTCTTTTTTGTTACGAAGAAAAGTGGTATCCATTTGCAACCATCATATGGACATGCAGCGCTGCACGGAGCCCCGCTGTAACTCAGAGAAGCCACGGAGGACTCTGAAACTTCTCCCAGCCGTTAGTTGACATGAGGGTGAGTAGATAATGAGATAATGAGAAATTTCAATTTTGAGTTAACTATCCCTTTAAATTAGATATATTTTTTTCAAATCTTACTAATTCAAAACTGATGTGAACTTTCCTCCTCACATTCTCAAAATCATTTTTAATACCAATATTCTTTGTAGTAATCATTTGCTGTCACTATAATAAAGCTTTGGAACAAGTGGGAATAAAAACACATGCATGATAACGTCCTGGAGAAAAGTGTTTGTTTGTTTAATATACAGTATATAGCCTAATATCTGTGAAATTTCCCAGGTGGCGGACAGCAGCCCGGTGCCGGTGGTCCTGTACAGCGTTCCGGCCAACACCGGTCTGGAGCTGCCGCTGGACGCCGTGGTGCAGCTGGCTCAGCATCCCAACGTCGTCGGCCTCAAAGACAGCGGAGGAGACGTAAGAAGAAAACACCTCCACAACCACTGCTTCTTGTTTTCTCTTTTGTTGTGTGAGTCAGTGCAGAGAGGAGAAGCCACAGTGGAGCTTAGTCAGTCACATTTTACATCAGGTTGTTCAACACCGACCCGATGAAGACAGACGACGTCTTATCAGGACGGTACGGTGGCCGGGAAATGTCAAACACTTTACGAAGCTTCAGACAAATTTACATTTTGGGGAAAAAAAATGTACACTGCAAAAATAAAACAAAATCTTACCAAGAATATTTGTCCTATTTCTAGTCAGAATTTAATTTCTAGTCAAAACAAATCCTAAATATACCTAGAATAAGACTCATCACATAAAAAGTAGCTTGTCTTTAGACACTTTTTACATCTTTCAAGCAAATTTTCACTTGAAATAAGTAGAAAAATCTGATAGTGGAGCAAGTTTTTCTTTCTTTCTTTCTTTCTTTCTTTCTTTCTTTCTTTCTTTCTTTCTTTCTTTCTTTCTTTTAAAAACTTGGCAGATTTTTCTACTTATTTCAAGTGAAAATTAGTTTGAAACAAGTGAAAATTATCTAAAAACAAGTCTTTTTTTAAGTGGAAAGAGGTTAGTTTTGACTAGAAATTAGACATTTTGACAAGAAATAAGACAAATATTCTTGGAAAGATTTTGAGTTTTTGCCGTGTACGTACACATCATAAAACAAACTGACGTTACCATAACACATTTACAAGTCCTGAAACACATTTACATTTCAGAAAACAACTTAACAAGATGCAAAACTTGGCATCAACCGGAAAGGGAACAAACCAAATCCAGAAAGGATCTCTCCTCTACAAACACCTGGATTGGGGCCACCAGGTCAGATCACATTGATTGCTGACGTTTCCTTTCCGGTTGATGTCATTTGTAAAAGTGTTTTGCATCTTGATCATTTGTTTTCTTCAATGTAAATGTGTTTCGGGACTTGTAAAAGTGTTATGGTAATGTCATTTTTCTTTTATGATGTGTAAAAATGTTTTCCAAAATGTAAATTTTGTCTCAAGCTTCATAAAAGTGTTTCACATTTTGTAATTCTGGTTTGCACCTCCGGGCCACCGTAGGTCTGTTCCTCACAGAGAAGTCAAGAAAAACACTGAGGAGCGACTGTGAGGCCAGACGATCCGGCTCAGTCGGCAAACTTAGCCTCATAGAAACCTGAACCTTCAGCTTACATTTTAAAACACAAACCTGGAAATAGTTTCATTTCAGGAAAGTTTTAAAAGCTTTAAGTCGTTTGGAACAAAGCTGATGAAAGGACTGAGCCAATTTCCTGTTCTCACATCCACCCACCATCAAAACTGTATACGAAGAAGAGGGTTGCTGCCTAAATTAAAGGCTTTATTTTTAGTCTCAGCCCTACATTATTGCTGTATTCATGTTGTATCCTTCAGACCATAATATTTATGAACAACTCAGCTGCAGAAAATGTACATTGTTAGTTTCTAATGACTCTGAAACCTCCCTGACAAACATGGATACAAAGCTACGAGTGCTTCTGAGTAAATCCCATCAGCTGTTTGTTGCTGGTTTCACTGAAGGACTACAGTTATATAACATATAATATATAAAATAATAATATAATAAAATGACAATGTGAAAAAGTGCAACAAAGTAGGCGTCAGGTACAGAGAATTATCACCTGAGACGGTTTCAGCTCATTGTTTAGCAACTAAAGGAGCCACTTCCTGCTGAGCAGCAAGGCACTGGATCTACGTCTACTACCAGAGACAGTGACCATTCAGTCATCCATTCAACTTTATTTATTCACACTTTCATCTGAGACATCTGGAAACTGTTTTGAAACTATGAGATAATAACAGAACGGTACGAGACTGCTTGCTGAAAAACTGTTCCTGAAGGCAACGCGCATCAGCGGTTTTGCATGAATTTCCCTCTAAAACAACTCTGTCTGGTAACGTTCTGTTACACTGCAAAAACTCAAAATCTTACCAAGAATATTTGTCTTATTTCTATTCAAAATGTCATTTCTAGTCAAAACAAATCTAATTATACTCAAAATAAGACTTGTCACATTAAAAAAGTAGCTTGTTTTTAGACACTTTTTACTTCTTTCAAGCATATTTTCACTTGAAATAAGTAGAAAAATCTGATAGTGGAGCAAGTTTTTCTTACTTATTACAAGCATTAAAAAACTTGCTTTCACTGGCAGATTTTTCTACTTATTTTAAGTGAAGATGTGTTTGACACAATTGAAAATGATCTAAAAACAAGTAAATTTTTAGGTGATGAGTCTTTTAAGTGGAAAGAGATTAGTTTTGACAAGAAATAAGACATTTTGACAAGAAATACGACGAATATTCTTGGAAAGATTCTGAGTTTTTGCAGTATATTATCTCTCAGCGTGGTGAATGTGCAGGTCACAACTTGTCCACCAGAGCGTTGTGGAGTTGTTGGATTGTGTATTTGATGAGTTTGATGAGGGAAACCAAGAAATCCCATAATGAGCCTCCGTAGCGTAGCTCTGAGCAGCTCGCGGCTCTGCTCCGCCATTCTAAAAATAGCTTGCACTGACAATTAAAGGTAACGAACCTACTGCTATGACTATAGGGATTATGGCAATGGGCCAATTTGCCAAAATGTTGAACTATCCCTTTAACTGGTAGCATTAAAATGCTCTGAGTCTCTGTGGCTTGTGCTGACAGCCGTTCCTCGGTCCTGAGAGGATGATTGACGATGTTTTTTTTGTTTTTTTTTGCCGTTATAAAACCTACAGCCTATGTATAAAACAAACACTTTAATCACTAGGTAATAAATGAAATGTTGTAGTACGCTGACAACATCGCTAGCTAACATCGCTTTGAGTAAACCAGATCCATGGAGTAAACTAGTGTTGTCACGATACCAACATTTTGGTACCGGTATTGGTACCAACATGTCTTTCGATACTTTTCGATACTTTTCGGTACTTTCCCAAATAAAAAGAGAACACAACAAATGTCATTATTGGCTTTATTTTAATAGAAAATCTTAGAACTATAACATATGCATCAGTAAATAATCAGTAAATCAGTAAACAGTCACTGCTGCTGCAGGATTAAATGTCCATCTATATTAATCTGAACTCTTCCTAAATTAAAACATTAGTGGTCTGTAGAATATGAATGAATATCAACTAGTTTTCTTTGCATTATTTGAGGTCTGAAAACAGCAACACTGCATCTTTTTTTGTTATTTTGACCAGTTGTAATTTTTGGGAGAAATTGTTATCAGTAGTTTATAGAATGAAACTAAACGTTCATTTTACTCAAACACACACCCATTGTTTCCCATACGTAGACCAAATTGATTCTGCCCCCCCCCCATCAACGCAATATCGTTCCGTTAATTCATCTCCACGTCGCGCTCCTTCGCTGTGTTCACTCACACATAGAGAGAGAGACAGACAGACAGAGAGAGAGCATGCATGCCAGTGGTGATCCGCGGTAAAAACAAAACTTATAAACCAGCAGCGTTTGCATTAATTAATGAGTCTGTGGCGGCCGTCACACACACACGCACACACACACGCACACGCACACACACACACACACAGGCACATGGACAGGTGGCGCTGTAACGGTAATAATAAAAAGCACCTTGCTTCGTTTGTGGCTCGCTCACTCACTCGCCTCGGCTCAAATTACAATGCGGCGACTTAACGCGGCGACGTCACCGCTGCCGGCGGCGCAAAATGAAAGTACCGGTCCCATCTAAGCGCAGTATGGTACCGTTTTAAATGCGTCAGTACCCCGGTACCACTCTAGTACCGGTATACCAAACAACCCTAGAGTAAACTGGCAACCGGTTCTTTCTGCAGCCGGGTTGCGCGCGCATCCACCGTGTAGGTAAACAAATAATCCCTCTGTAGGTTATGGAAAACCGGTAAGATTTCCCAGTTAGATACAGAAATATAGATATAGAAATCTAACAGATTTTACGGGTAGATAAAAATCTTCTTGCGAGATATGACATTTTGTCGCATAATCATAAATCATAATCATTAAATTTACTTTAAGTAAAAGTAAGAGTAAGAGTATAGTAGTAGAAGTAAGAGTAAGAGTAAGAGTACATTTCTTATTTTTCACATCAATGAATTACTATAATTGTTTCTAAATGAATTTAAGGAGCTTTTAACTCTTGTTTCTGAGAATGAACTCTTGGAAACTGCACTGATGAGCTGCTTTTAGGGGTTAGGGTTTCCTTCTCTGACAAACACAGCTTGTGTCCAATAGGATTTTAGAAAGAAAAAAAAAGAGCAGACCTGAAAGTAACGAGTACTTTTCAGCCTTCCTAGAAATTAACTCGAGTAAAAGTAAAAATATTTGTCTTGGAAATGTATTCAAGTAAGAGTAATAAGTACCAAAGAAATCTAATACTCAAGTAAAGTACAAATCCTCTGGATACTGTATGTACTTAAGTACAGTACTCAAGTAAATTTACTCCGTTACTGTCCACCACTGCGTATACTGTAGCTTCCTAACGTTCCTATGGCAACAGGGAGAAAATGGCTGCTCCTGTTTGAAGTTAACTTTCAATATTATTCAACTATTTTCAGCTTGTACTTGTGATTTCATGTTATTTCTGAAACAACTGCGTACATCACATCATTATTAAACATGGAGAACGTTTTCCTGCTAATACAATGTTTTGCTAATTTGCTAGTCTGTCTTTAAACTTCTTGACAGATGTGAAAAGCCGTCATTATCTTTCTGCAGCCTGGACTCAACATCATTCCCCTCACTAAACTGTTTTGTTTTTTTGTGTGTTTTTTTCCCCTCCGGTTCACCATGCAGCAGCCAAGTATCTGCAGAGAACAGGGTGATGACTAATTGAAGAGCCAAAAAACTCGAGTGTGTGTAGTTTTTATCCTGCGGGGCTGATTGCAGGGTTACTTGATGGGGAAGAAAAGGACAGTTTGCTCTTGTCGAGGCTCTTAACACCTTTTTGTCTGCGTGGGAAGTGTGCGCCAGAAGTTGCAAATGGATTTCTGATTTGGGAAATAACATGTTTGTCCACTTGCTGAGAGACAGCAGCGTGGGTGTAGTTCAAGCGCAGACTGGCCCCGCTCAATTTGTGGGCGTCGAAGAGGCCAAACACAGAAAACAAGGGGTGATGGGTCAATTTGAGGGAAGGCAGACAAGTTGCAGGAAAGATAATTCAGAACATGGACGGCAGACAGACACATCAGTCCGTCTCTCCCGCTGTCTGCCAGATTACTTCGTCTAAAATGTCATACATTTTTTATCACGGTTAAAAATTGAATCCTGTTTTATTCTGGTCAAGGAGGTTCTCGGCGACGAAGAGGACGAGCCTGCGGGTTTTCACATCGCTCTCACAGCGGTCGCTCGCTGCACGTCCTCTACTCTGATTGATCGTAAATTGCTTCTGATTGGTTGTGGAGAAGCAGCTTCTTCATTGTCTTTTTTTCCTCTCCACTGCTTTTGCTTCTGTCTCTAGTCTGCATACGAACCGTTTCCATGCAGCTCGGCCCTTTGTGACTAAATTTCATCAGAGCTGATTGTCAATTCCAGTCAGGTGACAATGTTTTCCTGACTGGGAGAGATGAGAGGACGGTTGAAACACAGGACAGTTTGTCCAATCAGGAGCTATTTACAAATAGGGTTGCAAAGGGGCGGAAAATTTGAACTTTCCATGGGAATTATGGGAATTTATGGGAATTAACTGGAAATTGGGGGTGATTTAAACCAGCTGTATCATATCCAAACATAAATGTCAATTTTTTGTTGTCATAAGCAGACATCCATGCAAAATAATAGGCTACAATTAAAAAACATGACATTTCAACAGATTTATTTGTGAGTAGAACTTTATCAAGTTTTAATTCTTGTATGAATAATCAATTCATTTACTGAACAACAAAAACATTAATGTTGAGTATAACCCCCCTTAAAAAAAAAAAAAAAAAAAAAATCCCATTCAAAACGTTAAAGGGACAACGAGGAGTTTGTATTCGGTTATAAAAAAAAAGTATCATATTAATGTGGATGAATCTACGTTGTTACACTTGTTAATGGCTCCATTTTCGACAAATATATAGTTTTGTCTTTATCGTTATTTTGTTATTATTATTTTGTGGTCGGCTCGCCCAGCATTTCCCAGTTTCGGTTTTGCGGACGCTGCCCGGCGGGTCATGGGAATAATGACACCGAATCGCTGTTTATGGTCGGAACTACGACGGTATCTGATCGTCTGCAAACCTCCGACTTTCATTCTTGATCAATGAAAACATTCTTGGCAAATGTTTTCGCTTTTGTCTGTCTTGCACCGGTCCAAGTATTTCACCGTGCACCGCGGAGGCTCATGGGAAATGTAGTGAAAACACTTCGCTTTCCATAGATATTCAAGTGTACTTGCATTAAATCTGGTTGTTTTAGCCAAGATTATGCTACAATATATTTTTCACAACTATATTTAAGTTCCCTGTTAAGGGCCAACCTTCAATTTTGTACATTTCTTTCTTTCTTATTCCGATTTATTCCCATATATTCCCGTTAATTCCCATATATTCCCGTTAAGTCGCATGGAAAGTTTCCAACTTTGAAAATTCCCAGAATTTTTCAACCCTATTTACAAATCACCTGGTGCTAAAAACCTCCTGAACGCTTCCAGAGACGCTTCATCTCCTCACCGTGATCAGCTCATGCTGCCATGTTAAGGTTTCACCTGTGTCTGGGGAGAGCTATGTGTTTCTATGGTTACTACAGAAGCTCGGGGAGGTGGTGCTGGCCTTATACTGTACCATAATCAAAGTAAAATTGTATATCTGCTGTACATTTACAGCTCTCTGCTTCACTGGTTCTTAAACTGTGTGTGAAATATCCTGTACAACAGTGGAGCTGCATGTTTGTCTTCTGCCTGTGGAGTCTAAACACTTTGAATAGAGTCTCTGCTGTGAAAACAAAGCTGCTGCAGCTCAGACTCAGCGTGGAAAAGTAGAAAAACATTTGCACAGTTGCGTCTCCAGCATCTCCAAGATGAAAACTTTATATTCAAATATTTTTATTGAATTTTAATTTTAATAGATAGTGTTGCTTACATATATGACCACACACCAGCCGAAGGGGGGAAAAAAAGGGACAAGAAAACGAAACAATCAAAAAACAAAGGAATAAAGCGCATTACTACAACATAGAACGAAGCGTCATCATGTGCAGGCATAAAGAATTCCTCATTGAAATAATCCATAAATGGCTGCCACACATTGTAGAATTTCTTAGTACAGCCTTGAGAGGAGTTTTTTAAAGGGATAGTTCAACATTTTTGGCGAATTGGCCCATTGCCATAATCCCTATAGTCATAGCAGTAGGTTCGTTACCTTTAATTGTCGGTGCAAGCTATTTTTAGAACGGCGGAGCAGAGCTGCGAGCTGCGCTACAGAGGCTAATGGGATTTCTTTCAAATACACAATCCAACAACTCCAAAACGCTCTGGTGGACAAGTTGTGACCTGCACATTCACCACACTATGAGATAATAACACAACGTTACCACACAGAGTTGTTTTAGAGGGAAATACAGAGACTGCTTGATGAAAAACTGTCCCTGAAGGCAACGCGCATCAGCTGTTTTGCATGAATTTACCTCTATGTCACAAAGGCCGCCAACCCCGACCCGGGTGTAGAAACTCTTCCAGCTGTTTAGTTTTGCGCTTCGCTCTGCCTCGAAGCAGAAGAGAAGGTGGAATAAGAGTGAAGCTCAGTGAATTAACTCTCTGTGGTGGATTGCTCCTTTTTCAAAAGCAGCTGTTCTGAGACTCGTTAAAGCATCAAACAGCTGCAAAACCCTCAGATTTTCTCCTGCTGCTTTTGAAATAAACGTCACAAAGCTGCACAAGGCTTCCACCGTGTTTCTATTTTGGGCGCCGTCGGGGCCGTTGCAGCGGTTTGACGGCCCTGTGTTTTTATTTTCTCTGTTGTGATGCCGATGATGGGCAGCAGTCGGACCTGACAGATGATGATGAGTGGATATTTGTGAATAAATCAATACGATGCTGTGGACTGAAGCTAGAAAACCAAGAGTGGACTATCAGGTCTCTGCAAACTGCACTGCAAGAACTCAAACTCTTACCAAAAATATTTGTCTTATTTCTAGTCAAAACAAATCTCATTATACTTAAAATAAGACTCAACAAATTAGAAGGTAGCTTGTTTTTAGACACTTTTTACTTCTTTTAAGCATATTTGCACTTGAAATATGTAGAAAAATCTGAGCAAGTTTTCCTTTCTTATTACAAGCACTAAAAACTTACTTTCACTGGCAGATTTTTCTACTTATTTCAAGTGAAAATTTGTTTGAAACGAGTGAAAATGATCTAAAAACAAGATCATGTTTAGGTGATAAGTCTTATTTTAAGTGAAAAGAGTTTAGTTTTGACTAGAAATTAGACATTTTGACAGGAAATAAGACAAATATTCTTGGAAAGATTTTGGGTTTTTGCAGTGTGCCTCCAACCTGACACAGAAATGTTTCTAATGTTCCTATTTGCGACTTCAGCAGTCCTCTCCCCTCAGGGATTATTAAAGTTTCACTTCCTCTCACCTCGTCCCATCTTTAATCGCTGTCGCTGGCGTTGTTTACATCTCATCAGCTCACACCTGAGAAACAGCAGCAAACACTTTAATACGCCTCAACGTGATGAGAGCTAAACTAACGCTGCAGATGGTTTTCATCGCCACTTGTCGCAAAAACGGACACGTTTGTGATGCAGCAGCTTTAAGACCCTTTCTCTGTTTAAACCCTCATATACGAAGAGTTAAATCTGACAACGTGTCACATGGGTTTTTTGGAGCAGATGCACATGTCAGAAAAGAGTAAGATTTAATACCTCAAAATAATTAGATTTCTTATTATGTGTGTGCGTGTGTGAATCATTAAATCAGCATAATTGCTGGTTTTAACTAGTTAAACACACCCACCAGCTGTGGAGAGCTACAACCTGAGCCTCGTGGCATCGGCCTGGGTCTGTAGACTGGAGCCAGAAGAACCGTCTGTCCAGATTCCTGGTCGGTCTTTTATTTGTGATGGACGCTGAGGATGGTCTGGGTCTGGGTGATGGTGTGAGTCACACATCACATCTAAAGATAGTTGCATCTGTGAGGAGGGAAGATCACGTCTTTCTCTCTCCAGTCTGTCCTTCCCAGTTTGAAATCATCCAGTCTAATGGTTTTACAGGAACCAACTGATCAAGTGGTTCAGGTGAAACTAGACCACCGAACCCGAACCTGAGACCGAGTCAAGACCAAGACCAAACCAATGAGAGACCATTTCCAAGACCATCACTGTATCCAGAACCAGTCCTCATAATAATCATGTGTCTTGATATTTACATTATTCCTCCTCAGATAAAAAAGAAAAAAGATGATTTGATCTAAAATCTAAACCATATTTAATCTAAACAAAGTTTGGATTGAACAGAAGAACACAAGTCTCCTCCCACTGTTCACACTGGTGACACCAAGTTGTTCAGATGGTTTAACACAAGCAGATACTTTAGTACAACTATTTGAATGATCTTTAAGTTATTGAATTACTATCACATAAACCAAAGTGAGCGAGTAACAACAGCCATAGGTCTGAATGTGAGTGTGTGAAGTCGTTGAATCTATCTACAGTATATATATATTTTAGAGGTAAATACAGAGACTGCTTGATGAAAAACTGTCCCTGAAGGCAACGCGCAACAGCGGTTTTGCATGAATTTCCCTCTAAAACAACTCTGTCTGGTAACGTTGTGTTATTATCTCATAGCGTGGTGAATGTGCAGGTCACAACTTGTCCACCAGAGCGTTGTGGAGTTGTTGGATTGTGTATTTGATGAGTTTGATGAGGGAAACCAAGAAATCCCATTAGCCTCCGTTAACGTAGCTCTGAGCAGCTCACGGCTCTGCTCCGCCGTTCTAAAAACAGCTTGCACCGACAAATAAAGGTAACAAACCTACTGCTATTACTATAGGGATCGTGGCAATGGGCCAATTTGCCATAATGTTGAACTATCCTTTTAACAATAAAGCGGTCAAGAAAACTGGTCAAGAAACAAAGAAACAAAGTCAAGAAAACTGGATTTCTCCACCAGAAGGTTCATTTTTTTTCCTGCACCATCTTGAGACACGAGCTCACTTCAGACTAATGACAATAAATGTTGGGAGGATAATGAAAAAATAAAAGCTAACGAGTGTTTTCCTGTCACTAGGGGCAGACGGTCGTGGTCTCGCTGCGATGTTATTCTCCCCCCACTGAGGGAGCTGTATCTAAATAGCCAGAGTGCTGCAGCTTTCAAGAGACCAGCAGGAGCTCCTGTAACCTGATTGACTGACTGATCAATTACAGTCCTGCGTGTTTGAAATGACTGATATACAGGGGGGGGGGGGGGACTGATTGACACCCGGCGGATAAAAATAGAGCCTCTGTGGTAACGGCGATGGAGACTGAAGGAGGAAAAAAAAAAAAACTAGAGGCTGCAGGTTTTCCCTGTGGAGCTGCCTTTGAACATTTCAGATTTATTTGGATTCTGCGCTTCATATCCGGGTTGACAAAAGAGAATTAAAAGATGCAAAACAAAATAAGGAGCTTATAAATTATTCATCACCCCCCCTCTTCCTCCTCCTCCTCCTCTTTTGAAGTTGATTCCTCTATTATATCTCACATGGGACTTGTCTGTTTTTCCTCTTTTCTCCTTCTCCGTCTTTCATTTTGGATGCTGAGCGATTCCCTCCTCCCAAAACCTCCGCCGTCGCCGTGCAAAGAGCCGGTGCTCGCCTCAATTTGAGCGATTTGTTTACCTTGTGAGATGTTGGGTTTGTCGTCGTCCCTGGTGACGGCCTCCCCCGGGGATTAAAAAACCAGGAATTAGTCCTGACAGCGGGGAGGGAGGAGTGTTGACAATGAAACAGTCCTGATATTTTATTTTTTACCTTCTTCTTTTTCTTTTTATCCGTTCCTCAGATCACACGGATCGGCCTGATTGTTCACAAAACCAAAACACAGGATTTCCAGGTGTTGGCGGGCTCGGCGGGGTTCCTCATGACCGCCTATTGTGTGGGTAAGAAGCCTTCAAAATGAGACTAACGGAGCCGTTGTTCCTCACAGGGAGCGGTCGCCATCTCCACCGCCACCGCCGCCGCTGTTTCTGTCTTTTATCCAAAAACCAAAGTCGGTTTAGTCCGTCTTTCATTTGTAGTCACAAGAGTAAAAAAAAAAGACCCCCCTTAAGAACAATGTAGATTTTCTCTGAAAATATAAATAATTTGAATGTCAACATAATATGTACACAAGAAGTATGCCTAAGTTAACACATTTATAGGGTAATCAAATCACACCAGACTACAACTTTGTTATTATAAAACAAAATGTAAAATCTTGAAAAGGGGCATCTTACCCCAGGGCCTGGGGAAGCCCCCCCCTACTGGGGTAAGATGCCCCCACGGTGTCTACACACACACACACACTCACACAAACACATGCGAACACACACGCAAACACATGCAAACACACACACACACACACACACACACACACGTGTACAGTACACAGACTACAGTTTGTGAAGAATCCAGCTAGCTTAAAGCAGAAGTAAGTGGTCCGGTCGTTTTCGCTAATGCTGCGTTCCAGGCAGGCTTTTGAAATCGTAAATTACAGCTTCAAGTCACAACTTACGACTTTGTAGCGTTCCAGGCAACCCACTCGTGTTTTTCCGACCTGTTTTACCGGTGAAAGTCACTATAACGGCCACTCGTAACTTCTGACCCATGAACTCGTACCAGATCGAACTGGTACCACTTCACGGTCGGAAAAATACGAGTTTCCTTGAACGCACCATAACAGTCCTCGTCCCTACGTCGCCACATTCACGGCGTCCCTTGGCTGCACACACAGCCCTGCATGCCGTTCTCTCTCCTCATTGGATAAAAACTGTAGGATACGAGAAAAGTTTTCTCCTCGGCTCAGAGCAGAGCAGAGGGACTGACAGACCCGTGTTTCGGTCCAAACACTCTATGTAAGTGATTGCTGTCGGAAGATATAACTATTTAAGACTTATATTAACACAAATATATCACTTACTTCTGCTTTAATGCTATTATCGTGACATAAAGTCAGCTAAGGAGCTTTTTAAACTGGTAATAATACATTTTTACCGCTAATTAGCTAATAGGTTAATTATGTTAGATGATGGTGTACATTTTTTTTATCAGAAATATGGGTGAGGGGCGTCTTCCCCCCAAAGTCATACTTTTACACTTTCACGTATTGCAAAAAAAGTATTTGGTATTTTTTGTTCAAACTAATGGATCAACCTCCTCAAGACTATTATGTTAACATTTAAAAAAAAGTTTGTGTATATATCCTTCCACAAAAACACAGCTGCTTATTTTGTAGCGTCAAAATACTACATCAGTTTACCCCAAAATCTTTTCTCCGGTTTCCTGCCAAATAGTAAAATGATGTCAATGCTAAATAAATATTAGCAAGGCCACTATGATCCAAGGAAAGAGCTGAGATAAAAAATTGTCACCATATAGTGGTCAGGAGGGAAATTAAGGGGGTCTACCCTACCTTTGTCTACCCAGAAACCTTTGCACTCCGGGTCACTTCCTGTTGTTGTTTCAGATTTCACCCATGCTTCATATAATAAACCCCGAGCAGCTCCCTGAAGGCATCGTCTGTCACCGTCCACTGACAGGGACGTCTTCCTGATTATTGGCCGGATACAAGACAAATAACACACACACACACACACACACACACACACACACACACACACACACACACACACACACACACACACACATATTAACAGTCATTAACATTAACATTAGTGTCAAGAATATTATACCTGCTCTATTTTTAGATTGATTTTCTTACCTTTGATGGATCTTACGGCTATGTTTAATCTCACTTAAATAAAAACCAATTAGCAAAAGTATGGAAATGACTAGAGATATGAAGTTTATCACGGAGGATAATTAGTCAACTTTCAGTCATTTGCTTGAAGTTATGTCATAATTGTGTCAAAAGAGTTGAAAGTGTGAACGGCTGTGAATCTTTTCTCAGCGAGGAAAGATGATGTGAGTTTGTGTGACTGAATTAACTAATGAATGAACTTTATATTTCTGCAGCACTTTTCATACTTCTAAAAATGCACCTTCAAGAGTTTGACATAATATATAATATATAACGATACATGCACACTCCCCATAAAGCACAGGATGTGAAAAAAAATTAATGAAATAAGTCAAAGATTAAATAAGTAATAATAAAGTCTAGTTTAGTCTGTTACAGTCTAAAATAGATACTATTGAAGCAGAGATGGTAACTGTATAAATCTTTGCCTTTTATTAGATAGAATCATAGAGATAATTAGACAGTGGAGGTATGTCGGGAGTCGAACTGGCGATCAGATGTCATTTTAGTCACAGAAGTCGAGAGAAAGCTGGTAAAACAATACCACATCGCCATGACAACATATTGTCTTGTTTACATAGAGGCTTGTTTATGCCGTCACGTGCACCGACTGTCGTCCGTCTGCCGTCTGCCCAATTTCACGTGAATGCAGCATGAAAAATACGATTGTGTTGCTTGCGATATACAACCACAACGCTAGATGGGAGTAATTCCTACACAATATACCTTTAATAATAATAATAATAATAATAAATTGTTTTTGTAAACACTTTTAAAGATGCTCAAAGACACTTCACACTTTAAAAATCATAAAATAGAGCAAAATCAGAGTGGGATTCAGATTAAAAACAGCAATAAAACAGTATAAAACACAAAAATTATTAAATGCTAATTAAAAATGGTGAGTTTTTAGCATGGTCTTATATTATTATATAAATATATTATTTATGTTATTATTGTTAGTCACTATTATTTTCTATTAATTTTTTCATGTTTTCTTGTGCTTTTGTACATTAAATTCTAACATTAATATTTTATAAGGTGGAGGCTTCAGATAAGCCCATCGTGGTTTTTTGCCTCTCCCTGCACTGTTTTACATTTGTTTTATGTTGTATTCTTTTTAAATTGTGCAAAATAAAAAGAAAGAAAGAAAGAAAGAAAGAAGAAACAGTATAAAACACAAAAATTATATATTAAAAGCTAATTTAAAAAGGTGAGTTTTGAGCATGGTCTTGCATGTTGGGAGGTGTTTGCAGATACAGATGGGTAAGTACATGCTGAGTAATTTAAATTAAATGTGATTATCTCTGTGGCCGCTGCTACATGTAAACACATCGTTCAGCAACAACCACAATATTAACCTTAATAGGAATACAGTATGTTGCACACACACACACACACACACGCACACACACACACACACACACACACACACACACACACACACACACACACACGCTCCTTCATGTGAAGCTGCAGTGAATCATAAAGAGGAGCGGCCTGATGAGGAGCTTTTCTTCTGCTGCTTCTGCTGCTGCTGCTGCTCGACACGTCGGTCACGTAGCGGCGACTGTACGCCTGGATTAGATAACACGTCGGGGGAAAGGCATCAATACGATGCTCAGGAACCTAATGAGTCATGTTCTGCCTCTGCCAGAGCTGTCACACACACTGTCACACACACACACACACACACACACAAACACTTGTACTTGTCTTACTGTGGAGAGGAACCACTCGTGCGTGAGACTCTAACCATCACAAATAAAAACCTAAACTACATCCACGGCCTCAAACGCTCAAACAAACCTTTGAAGAACTGAGGACCAACCAAAATGTACACACACACACACATATATACACACACACACACACACATTTTAACTACCACAGCTCTCTGATCTTTGCTCCCTGACATCACATCTCCATTATTGAAATATGGGAATAATTGGCTGCGTGTGTGTGTGTGTGTGTGTGTGAGAGGTAAAACCGAGTGATTGATATGATAATGTGTCCGTATACGCTGCGAGTGTGTGTTGAAGTTTTGATGCTCTCAACGAGCCCCCATGATGATGATGATGATGGTGATGAAACTGACAGGGAGGCGGGGCTTCCACCTGTCAATCAAAACCTCCCAGAGCCTCTTGATGAAGAAGAGTTAAAATGGCTCCAGACCTGCAGGAGGAAACTACTCATCTGACGACACAACACTGTAGCTTGATTAGGTCCAATGATTAACATACTGCAGAAGTCAGAGACATCGTTGTATCGCCATAGTTACTGACAGACAGAGGTGTCAAAAGTACTCATTCATTCTGGACTTAATAATAATAATAATAATAAACTTTATTGCTATAGCACCTTTCAAAACCAAGGTTACAAGATGCTTCACAAAATACAAATACAATATCATTGAAAAAATAAAGCAATTAGAAAGTAAGAAAACATCATACAGAAAAACAGTGAACAGGCAGAAGATAAAATAGTGGAAATGGATAAGACAATAGAAACAAACAAACATTAAAATTATTGCACAAATGCCAGTCGGTACCTGTGGGTTTTTAAAAGCTTTTTAAAATGATGCACAGACTCAGCTGATCTGATGCAGAGGGGGAGTTTGTTCCACAACAATGGAGCTAAAACAGAAAAAGCACAATCTCCCTTAGTCCTGAGTTTCGAACGTGGGACAACGAGCAACATCTGAGCTAGACCATGAAGAGATTTGTACGCGAATAAGAGGATTTTGAACTGAATTCTGTAACGGACAGGGAGCCAGTGTAAAGTTGCGAGGACTGGGGTGATGTGTTCACTGCGTCGAGTGTTTGTGAGTAGTCTTGCCGCCGCATTTTGTACCAACTGTAATCTGTTAATTGCTTCATCATTTAGGCAAGTTCAACATTTTGGCAAACTGGCCCATTGCCATAATCCCTATAGTCATAGCAGCAGTAGGTTCGTTACCTTTAATTGTCGGTGCAAGCTATTTTTAGAACAGCGGAGCAGAGCCGTGAGCTGCTCAGAGCTACGCTACGGAGGCTCATGGGATTTCTTGGTTTCCCTCATCAAACTCATCAAATGCACAATCCAACAACTCCACAACGCTCTGGTGGACAAGTTGTGACCTGCACATTCACTACGTTATGAGATAATAACACAACGTTACCACACAGAGTTGTTTTAGAGGGAAATTCATGCAAAACCCACTGATGCGTGTTGCCTTCAGGGACAGTTTTTCATCAAGCAGTCTCTGCATTTACCTCTAAAACAACTCTGTCTGGTAACGTTGTGTTATTATCTCATAGCGTGGTGAATCCGTCTGAAGAAGAAGACATTGAGGTCGACTTCCAGTTCCCTGAAAACTGGGGAACCAATCACAAACAAGTTGGACAGGGAGGTGACATCTTGAAGCTTTTGTTTACATTCAACATAGCGACCATTGAAGAGTATCTAGCGTTAGATTCGGCTGTAAAATAGCATTAGCTTTATGTCCGTGAAGGTTCTCAGTCATCCAGGTCATATTATTCTTGTGGAGTTGTAGTAAAAAAGCAACTGGACTAAGAAGTCCAGTTTCTTTTTTACTACAACTCCACAAGAAGCATTAGCTTTACGTTTTCTGGATGGTAGCTCTGATTGGTTTGAGGTCTGTCCAACTGCGTTCAGAGGCATTTTGATCTCTCCTCTTTGGAGGTCGGAGGTGAATTCACCTTCCTCAGACTACTATGGTTTGCAAGGACTTTTAATCTCTATACTAAGGCCTCGAGGGTTTTTCTTCAAATTTCTCCTCCAGCTTCAGAGCTTCAAAGAGTTTTTTCTTTACATCCATATCTTTAGATCTTAAGATGCAGATAAGATAAATTGTAGTATTTTCCATGTATCTGCTTTTACAGAAAAACCTCAGTCCAAAGTCTGATCGATCAGAAATAGCTCATGTGTTTTCATTACATCTACATATGTCTGTAGTTCATGATGCCTGGTCTCTGGCCTCATGGTGTCTCTGTTGACAGCGAGGAGGCGGGGCGTCAGTCCGTCCGTCAGTCAGAGGTGTTAGGTAAGCCGCTGTCAGCCGTGTGATCTGAGCGTCCACCGGCCACAGGAACATAAACCAGACAGAGAAATTCTCCATCAGCCTCCAGCTCGTCTGTCGTCTGCAACAACAACAGCAACAACGAGAACAACTCCAAGGCCGCGGCCCGAGGCTGCCGCTCCGCTCCCCCACCCGACACACAATGAGATGTCACACTGAAAGGCCATGATATCTTGTTGCCTGGGAAAATGTCTGTGCATCTCACTCTGTAGATAAATAAATAAAACGAACAGACAGCTGCCTACTGATCCGTCAGGAAAGAAAGAAAAGGAAAGAAAGAAAGAGCAGGATGGAGAAAAGCTGAGGGTAAATCGTCAGTTTGTGTGTGTTCACAGTGGAGATGTAAAACCAGGCCGTGTTTGTATAAGAGGGACCGTCGAGGATGGAAATCAGACGGAAAAGGCACCAGGAGTGTTTTTATCTGCAGCACAAGGAGCTTCTTGCACTTTGCTGTGGTGCATGTTAATGTCTGAGCGCCGGCTGCACCGTGATTGATGGACGGACGGGTCATTTAAGATTCTGAACAGACTGTCGACGGAGTTGAGTGGCGGCTCGCTGTGAGCCCACGGTCTGCCCCCCCCCCCACCACCACCACCACCCCTTCCCCTTCAACCTCCCTCCATAAACTCACCGGCGTTCAGAGCGTTCGCAGAAATCTGAACTTTAAATACCGAATACAGGATTTTGGATCCTGTCACAGATGTCCTCATCATGAGACAAAGCTCTAAAATAAAACGAGAATTTCTACATTAAGGGACCGTGTCCACCGGACACGCTTTCAGCGCTCTGGGCGTCTACTTTCCATTCAGATCTTATGGAGTTCGGCGCTCACAGCGCTCAGCGCCCTCGGTGGAAAAAACGCTCTGGGCGCTTCATTTTTTTGTCGTGGCGCTCAGAGTTGAAATTTGTTCAACTTTTGGAACAGCGCGCCGCTCATCAAGCGGCTCGGAAGTGAGACGGCTCGTTTTGTAACCTGGTTACGGCAGCATTCTGAGAGAGATAGAGAGCGCGTTTGGTGGACACGGCCGTTGGTCGCGGGCGCTCCCTACTACTAGTCCCAGGTGTTTAAACCTTTAGATCAAGATCAAGATACCTTTATTATCATCGTACTGTTGAAACAATACAGCAACATTTCTGTAAACTAATTTTAAAATTGTTCTGTGGTCACAAGTAACGTTCTTTTGACCATCATTTAAATTTGAAAATTAGCTTTACAATTAAATTAAAGCAAAATTTGGACTTTCTGCAGAACAATTTTAAAGTTAGTCCGGAGCCCATTAATGAACATTGAAAATTCGATAGATTCTTGAACAAAAAACGATAATAAACGTCCACACGGTGCAGTTTGGCGTATGGATGATATAAAATGAACTGATCATAGGTGACCTGATATCTGAGGTAAACATTGATTATGACTGGAAATGCCCTTTAACAGGGAAAAATTGGAGAAACCTCAGGGTGAGCAACAGAGGAGCGATACCTCCTCCAAATGTTTTCTTTTTCCTGTGAAGAAGTTTCCTTCTTCATTTACACAAATGATGAAATGAAGATGAAAAGGTGAAGAGGAAAATGCTTCAGTCTGTGGAAACTGATTGTTCAGCTCTCACCTGTTTATGTCTGTGTGTGTGTGTGTGTGTGTGTGTGTGTGTGTCTGTAGGTGCAGTCGGCGGAGTGTGTGCGCTGGCCAACGTGTTGGGCCGTGAGCTGTGCGAGTTGGAGCGTCTGTGTGTGTCCGGTCGCTGGGAGGAAGCCAGAGTCCTGCAGCAGCGTCTCATCGAGCCCAACGCCGCCGTGAGTACCATCTGCTGCACGCACACACACACACACACACACACATACACACACACACAGAGCGACAGACTGGAGGCAGAGCTGATCGACTGTGGTTTAAGTGAAGCTTTGATGAAACGTTTGAGCTGAAAACAAAAAGAAAATGAGCAGAGAAACGTTTGTCTCATGTTGTGTGAATAAAACTTTATTCATAAAGCGCAACTTTTATGCAAAACAATGCAGCTCAATGTCCTTGACAATAAAGACATATTTAATATATATAGTTTATCTAATGTTCCTATGAAATAGCACTTTATTGTTTGTTTGTTTGTTTGTTTGTTTATTTATTTTCACATATCAAAGTTAAAAAAGATATAACATATAAAATCCAAAACAATGTGAAGGGGAAATGCCAAAAAACCCTCCAGGGGCTTGTAGGGTGGCATTCTCTGACTACAGTTCTAAGGTAATGAGCATAGACACATTTGTGAGGTACAAAAGTCGTTCATACATAATAAATACAAACATGGTTTAACATGATTTAACATTGTACAATGCAATACAAAAAGCTTGATAAACATATGATAAGAAATATAAAATAATCCCAGTTTAGATAGGCAGACCATGTGGAAAGTATTGGCTGGTTAGCAGGAGAGACTTTAGTGCTCTCCTAAATTGTTGTAAAGATAAATCAAAAAAATGTACAGGTAATAAATTCCATATTCTTGGTCCACGATAAAGTATACAGAACTGTGATTGAGAAGTACAGCAATATTGGGTTCTAAGGTGACAAGGTAAGGTAAAATATTTAATTTTAATTCCTACTATAGATCAAACATCACCAACATCATACAGACTGAGTTTTACTGCAGGATGCAATTTTTTATAATATGAAACGTACTTTATAAAATAAAACAAACATGAAACACAAGTTTAAAAAGTCAGAATGACGATCAGGCATTGTTTTATAAAGTTGTAAAAAAAGAAAAACAGTGGAGTTTTCCATGTTTTCCGGTCACAGTGGGTGAAAGTGAGCGCCACAGAGGTTTGTGTTGTGGAGTTACAGATGAAGAAACTCTGAACTCTGCTCCACAGGAAACAGAGCTGCAGTTTAACAGCAGCGATAACGAGCCTCTTATTTTAAACCATCACCTGGAGCTGCTCTGCCTGTCGCTGGCTCTGGGGACGTCTCACCCTCTCACCTTTATATATATACATACATATTCATATACAGTACATACATATGGTATATACATACATATATACTGTATATATGAGCTTTAAATGCTGAGAGTGGTTCATCAGTGTTATCTGTAGTTGATGTGTTTGGATAAAGTTCAGTCGAGTGCTGACTGATTAATCCTCTTCACAACACATCGCAAATAAAGTTTCCTAAAATGTCACGTTCTATTTATTTTATTTTTTATTTATGACCTTTATTTTTACCAGGCAAAACATAAAGATCAAAATTCTTATTTACAGTGTTGGCCATGTGCAAGTTTGTTCAATAAAGGCCAAAATGTTTTTCTATTATTCTGTTCACTGTTTGAGGAAAACTAGTAGTATAAAGTATAAAGCAGAAAGACTCAGGATCTCTATGGTTCATATACAGTACAGACTTAAAGGGATAGTTCAACATTTTTGGCAAATTGGCCCATTGCCATAATCCCTATAGTCATAGCAGTAGGTTGGTTACCTTTATTTGTCGGTGCAAGCTGTTTTTAGAACGGCGGAGCAGAGCCGTGAGCTGCTCAGAGCTATGCTATGGAGGCTAATGGGATTTCTTGGTTTCCCTCATCAAACTCATCAAATACACAATCCAACAACTCCACAACGCTCTGGTGGACAAGTTGTGACCTGCACATTCACCACGCTATGAGATAATAACACAACGTTACCAGACAGAGTTGTTTTAGAGGGAAATGCAGAGACTGCTTGATGAAAAACTGTCCCTGAAGGCAACGCGCATCAGCGGTTTTGCATGAATTTCCCTCTAAAACAACTCTGTCTGGTAACGTTGTGTTATTATCTCATAGCGTGGTGAATGTGCAGGTCACAACTTGTCCACCAGAGCGTTGTGGAGTTGTTGGATTGTGTATTTGATGAGTTTGATGAGGGAAACCAAGAAATCCCATAATGAGCCTCCGTAGCGTAGCTCTGAGCAGCTCACGGCTCTGCTCCGCCGTTCTAAAAAATAACTTGCACCGACAATTAAAGGTAACAAACCTGCTATGACTATAGGGATTATGGCAATGGGCCAATTTGCCAAAATGTTGAACTATCCCTTTAACCACTGGACTCACTGAAAAATCTTGAGTGAACTTCTGGCCGTGTGTGTGTGTGTGTGTGTGTGTGTGTGTGTGTGTGTGTGTGTGTGTGTGTGTGTGTGTGTGTGTGTGTGTGTGTGTGTGTGTGTGTGTGTGTGTGTGTGTGTGTGTTGTTGAGTGTTTTGCACTTTGTGACACCACAGAGTTAAACATCTCTGAGAGTCTGAGAGTGAAGAGCTGCAGCTGAATGCTGTTTCTCCTCCAGGCAACAAATGTGTCTGTTAAAGTCTGTTAAATGTCAGCGCCCTGACGGCATCAGTCCTCCTTCTCCTCCTCCTGACCTCCCTCCTCTCCCTCTTCCTCCTCCTCCTCCTCCTCCTCCTTCCTCCTCCTCCTCCTTCCTCCTCCTCTTCCTCTTCCTTCCTCTCCTCCTCCTCCTCCTCCTCCTCCTCCTCTTCCTCCTCCATCCTCCTCCTCCTCCTCCTCCTCCTCCTCCTTCCTCCTCCTCTTCCTCTTCCTCCTCCTCCTCCTCCCTCCTCCTCCTCTTCCTCTCTGTCTCCCTCCTCTTCCTCCTCCTCCTCTTCCTCCTCCTCCTCTTCCTCCTCTCCTCTCCTCCTCCTTCTGTCCTCTCCTCCTTCCTCCTCCTCCTCCTCCTTCCTCCTCCTCCTCTCCTCTCCTCTCCTCTTCCTCCTCCTCCTCTCTCCTCCTCTCTCCTCTCCTCTCCTCCTCTCCTCCTCTTCTCCTCCTCCTCCTCTTCTCCTCCTCCTCCTCCCTCCTCCTCTTCCTCCTCTTCCTCCCTCCTCTTCCTCCTCCTCCTCCTCCTCCTCCTCTTCCTCCTTCTTCCTCCTTCCTCCTCCTCCTCCTCCTCCTCTTCCTCCTCCTCCTCCTCCTCCTCCTTGTGCTGCAGAACGATGTGGCGACGCGATGTGATTTTAAGTGTCGTATTGATAAAGCTTTGAAACGACACTGCAGCTCCTGTTGTTGGAGGAGGAGGAGGAGGAGGAGGAGGAGGAGGAGGAGGAGGAGGAGGAGGAGGGGTGTATATATATATGTATGAATGTATGTATGTATGTATAGAGACTGATTGGAGCTCTGTGTTGCTAGGTGACCAGGAAGTTGGGAGTTCCCGCCCTCAAGCAGGCGATGGAGTGGTTCGGTCTCCACGGCGGCGCCTGTCGATCACCTCTGCAGCCGCTCAGCGAGGCCGAGACGCAGCAGCTGAGGAGGGACTTCGCCTCCAACGGCTGGCTGTGAGGCGTGTGTGTGTGTGTGTGTGTGTGTGTAGGTGTGTGTGTGTGTGTGTGTGTGTTCACTTTACCTGGAAACCTTCCAGCTGCTCAGTCCTCAGAAGTGTCAGATGTGTGATACAGGATGAACACGGCAGGAAGATAAATCTACCTTCATCAATTCACTTCATTGATACTAAAATCATTTATTATGAATCACATTTGACTTTTTTCTGTAAAAAAAAACAATCAAACATAAAACACGATTTTAAAGGACTTATAGGGGAATTGCCATTTTTTTACTTTTTTTTTTTTTTTTACAAATTTCTAGCATAAAATCTGATCATTTACTCACCCAGATAACTTTGGTGTCATTACAAGTCGTTGTGATGAAATGAGCTCCAGCCGAGAGCCGCGTATATCCGTATAATGTGAGTCTACAGGGCAGCAGAATGCAGCCTCTAAATAACACATTATCTGCAGAGAAACTCCTTCATTTCACCAATATTTAGTTCTGATACACTAGTGCTATTCCCCTCTGAGTCCGGGGTTAGCTGTTATCAACATCCGGGGTCTGTAGGTTGACCTACTGACCTCTGACCTGGATGATGTCATCTCTGAGCGCCGCCCAGCTCATTCTGATAATAATCATTCCGCTTCGGCATTCGGGTCCATTTTTATCTCAACTAGCCGGAGCTTTAGTGAGTCCAGGTTGAGGAGAGGAAGCCTGTGGAAGCTGAACTTCATCCAGCTGCTCATTTTGTTCTGACAAGTCGGAAACACGCAGAAACGAACTGTAGCATTAGCGCTAGCAACAAGCGTCGGAGATGACATCATCCAGGTCAGAGGTTAGTAGTCAACCTACAGACCCCGGATGTTGATAACAGCTAACCCCGGACTCAGAGGGGAATAGCACTAGTGTATCAGAACTAAATATTGGTGAAATGAAGGAGTTTCTCTGCAGATAATGTGTCATTTAGAGGCTGCATTCTGCTGCCCTGTAGACTCCATTATACTGTATGGATATACGCGGCTCTCGGCTGGAGCTAATTCCATCAGAACGACTTGTAATGACACCAAAGTTATCTGGGTGAGTAAATGATCGTATTTTATGCTAGAAATGAAGTCCAGATTGTAACAAACGGAAATTCCCCTTTAATGAAGTTTGAGAGTCGGATCACTGTTATAAAGTTTTTATTCATCTTCATATTAAATTGACACAACAAGAACAGTGAGTTTTGGAGAATGACAGATGTTTTCAGTGTAAAATCAGACAAATGTGAAAGAATAAAACTCCATTGTGGTTTGCTTTGACAATAAAAACTCATCTCACTTGGATAATATTTATCAGTCGGCCTTTTTGTTTTTTTTTTTCCTCCCCTCTCTCTCTGATTGGCCGCTTGAAACTGGTGAGAAACACTGTGCATTAACACATTTTTAGTATATTTTTTTATTATTCTTTCACTCTCCTTCTCCCTCACCTGAAACATCTCTGCCGTCCTGTTTATGTGTCTCCATGGCGACGGTGTGGATTGTTTTCATCTCTACAGCACCGAGACTCGACTTCCTCATATTTATCGCTGATGTTAATTTGGATTTTTTACGAACAAACTGATTAGATTTTGGGGTCAAAACATATTTCTGACCTCGTAGAAACAACGTCTCATTAACACCTCCAGGGAGTTTCTTCAAATCTAGTTGAAACATATTAACTCAGACTTTAAGGTCAAAGGTCACAGCGAAACATTTAAATGAGTGTATGAGGTTTTTATTATTGTGTTTTTACAGGTGTAGGCCTCAATGCAAGAAATGGTTGAAGAAATATGACATATTTTACAAATTTAAATGGAATTTAAAGGACCTGACATTGAGTCCTGTGTTGGTGTTGAAGAATCCAGATGTTTTTGTTTCTGTTGAGATGAGACAGAACATGAATCATCCTGATGGAAAATTTTAGTAAATACACAATAAAGTGACAGAACAAGACACAATATAAAGCTAAGAACAGATGAAATATAATATTAAAGATGTAAATACATAAGATATAAATATAAAATGTGAGCTAGAAAAAGACGCACTGTGGTGGTTTTTTTTATTGTATTGAATTCCTTCCTTCCATCCTTTTCCATCCAATTTTCAAACTACATTCACAATACATCTGCAAAACCAAACTATAATTTGCGAGTCAATCACTTGTTATTTTTGTTGCTAAGCAGGAATTTTGTTTTGTTTTGCAAAATCCATTTTCCTATTGTGAACGTAAAGATTATTTCTACAGCTTTATGATCTGATCATTGTGTTTTCCTTTTTTCTATGTTGTGTGTAATGAGACTGTTCAGTGGTGTTTTTCATTTTGATTGACTCGGGGTCTGATCTGACAACAACGTTTGGTTTTTAGCACAGTTTGAACCGTTTTGAGGCAATGTTTTGGTTTTGAAAATCGGGTTTTGTGTTTACAGTTTAGAGAAAAGCAATTAGCAATTGAGAAAAACTGCAAGTTTCTATGGACACCGGCGTTTTTGTTGTTGTGGCATTGTGGGAAATGTAGGCCTATCAGCAGTGGCGTGCACAGGCAGGGGGAGCGGTCGCCCCCCCTCGTGGCCCAATTGTTGAAAAACGCGTGCTAAAGTGCCCTCTTGGAAGCCAAAACACGTGCTAAAGTGCCCTCTAGGAGCCAAAATGTGTGCTAAAGTGCCCACTAGGAGCCAAAACACATGCTAAGTGCCCTCTAGGAGCCAAAACGCGTGCTAAAGTGCCCTCTAGGAGCCAAAACGCGTGCTAAAGTGCCCTCTAGGAGCCAAAACTTGTGCTAAAGTGCCCTCTTGGGAGCCAAAACACATGTTAAAACAGGCCAAATCAACGTTTTTTAGTCTTAAGGTATTGATATTATAAAACAGGCCAAATAGACGTTAACAAAGACCAATTTTTTTTCACCGCACCATGTCGCTACAGTCTCACTCTTGTCATTTTCTGAAACTTGGCAGCCCTGAAAGTGCCCTCTAGGAGCCACATCTGGGAGCCAAAACGTGTGCTAAAGTGCCCTCTTCAGTGGCGAGGACTCGCTATTATGTGCCCTTTTTTTTCCTTTTCGCCCCTGCCCTTCAAAAAGTCTGCGCACGCCACTGCCTATCAGTTGTGTCACAGCCCCTTGCGTCCAAAATGAAGTAAATAATAATAAAAAAAAAGCTTGAGGCAGTGAACGCAGCAGGATCCCATGGACGTCTGGAGGAAAAAGGTCGAGCTCTTTGATGATGGAAAAAAAAAAAAGAGAAAAAGTTAAAAGAGCCAAAATTACCACGGTAATTAAAGCCACAAGAGAGAGAGAGAGAAACAGGTCGCCATGACGATGAGAGCCTTCAGGTTTTTCTTTGGCTTTTATCCAACCATGACTCCAATTAGCACCTTGTTAGCAGGAGATATTTAGAAAAATAGAAATAAAAAAAATACAGATGGAGTTTGTGCTTCCTCACCTGAAGCTGACAGGTGAATGGCTTCTGTTGCTGAGGCGTTTAAGGACATCTCCTTTGCAAATTAAAGATTATTTTGTTATTAGTCTCAGAGCATTTATATTTGTCGCTGTGAGTTTTTTGTTTGTCTTGATGGTTAGTTTAGGTGGAAATTGGGGGAATTAAATGAGATGAGATTGAATTTAACTCCAAAAATGACAGAAACAACAAGACAAGTGACGAAACAAGAGGAACGACTCCCATATCTGTAAATCTTTATTGACCTGTCAAATGTCTTCGCTGTGAGTCCTGTGTGTTTTTATTGAAGGGATAGTTCAACATTTTGGCAAATTGGCCCATTGCCATAATCCCTATAGTCATAGCAGTAGGTTCGTTACCTTTAATTGTCGGTGCAAGCTGTTTTTAGAACGGCGGAGCAGAGCGGCGAGCTGCTCAGAGCTACACTATGGAGGCTCATGGGATTTCTTGGTTTCCCTCATCAAACTCATCAAATACACAATCCAACAACTCCACAACGCTCTGGTGGACAAGTTGTGACCTGCACATTCACCACGCTATGAGATAATAACACAACGTTACCAGACAGAGTTGTTTTAGAGGGAAATACAGAGACTGCTTGATGAAAAACTGCTTGCATCGACAATTAAAGGTAACGAACCTACTGCTATGACTATAGCGATTATGGCAATGTGCCAATTTGCCAAAATGTTGAACTATCCCTTCAAAAAAAACACATATACTATAAGATATCATATGATATTAAGATTCCTGAAATTTGACGCTCTCCATCCAATCTGACACAACTGGAGTTCTGCAAAGAAGAATGGGCAAAAACTGTAGCTGCAGATGTACAAAGCTGGTAGAGTCATACCCCAAAAGACTTGGAGTTGTACTTGTAGTGAAAGGTGGTTCAACAATATAACATATGCACGCCACACTTTTCAGATTTTTATTTGTAAAAAATCTTAAAAACCATGTATCGTTTTCTTCCACTTCACAATGATGCGCTACTTTGTGTTGGTCTATCACATGAAATCCCAATAAAATACATTTACGTGACAAAATGTGGAAAAGTTCAAGGGGTATGATGAATACTTTTTGCAAGGTGCTGTTGGTCTTTGCTGTGTGTCTTGTGTGTTTCTTCATGTTTTTGGCTGCATCCCATTTAGCTGCTGCTGCTGCTGCTGCTGCTGTTGTTGCTGATTTCTGCTCAGTAACACTCAGACTAAAATGAAAACCAGCGTCATCAAACATCATCAAAGGTGCAATTAAATGGCAGTTAGCTTCTGTAAGTACTGGGTATTTAGACGAGGCTTAGTGAGTCTCTGGAGGGGGAGGAGGAGGAGGAGGAGGAGTGTTTACCTTCACCTTCCTCCTCCGTGTGCCGATGAATAAGATACTGATAAATTAAATCAAATCACAACTGCGGCTTTTTCATATCTGATATCCAGACACAACAACAATAAAAATAACAACAGTGTGGCGTCATTCAGAGCAGCTTTATGTGACGTTTTGTGGAGAAAGTTTTTACAGGAACAGAGGAGGAGTGATGATGATGATGATGATGATGATACGAAAACCCACCAGAGAGAGAAGAGGAGTTAAATCCCAGCGTGATTAAAGCTGCTCTTTTATTTCCTCACATCTCAGTCTCGTGGGAAAAGAAGAAATTCACAAGAGGCTGAAGAGTCACAACGACTTAAAAAAAAAAAAAAAATGCTAACAGCTTAGCTCACAGCTGCTGCTTTACACATCGACAACGACAATAACATCCACTATCCTGATGCACCCATGTGTGGAGACAAAAAATAATATTTAATCAATAACAGTGAAGAGATAATGTCTTTTTTTTAAACCTACAAACTACATATTGGAATTAAACATAAACGTTTTAACCTGTAGTTTTTTACAGTGTAGTTCTTAAAGGGACATTGTGTAACTTCTCCTGTTATCTATTCATGAAAATCGATTATTTGGTTCAAAAGTCTGTTTTTCATTAATCAGTAATCCCCCCCATCAACAAAGTGAAGTGTTCCTTTCAGCTCTGAATGAGCCGTTCATATCATTCATATCTCCATGGAGACGGTAAGCTCGGTGCTGCTGCCATGTGGTGTCGCCATGTTTTTACCTTCAGTGGCAGCGTGACGGTAGGAGACCACGGAAACTCAGCGGAGACACCGGAGCTGTCGGCTCAGGTCGAGGTGGCGTCTGTGAAAAGTCACCGTGGTAACGCAGTGAGGAGGAATGGAGCGTTACACTGATGCTGCATTCACCTGCAGTCGGGCAGACGGCCGTCGCTAACAAACCAGATTTTAGTCATTTTAGTCACAGAAGTCCAGAGAAAGCCGGTAAAACGTGGGTCAGGTAAACAATACGACATCGCCATGACAACATATTGTCACGTGTATTGTTTTGCTTCGTGCTGACGGACCACTTGTTTACATAGAGGCTTGTTTATGCTGTTACAAAAAAAGGTTGTGACAGCACTCACTTTCAGTTAAACGCGTTTCGGCAATCAGCTGATTGGCGAAACGCGTCCGTTTCTTGCTGCCGAGCAGTTTTAATGAATTAAAAAGTGTTTAACTGAAAGTGAGTGCCTTTTTTTGTACTTTGATTTTTTCGGACTGGCACCCGATTTACTTGTTCATACGTGGAGTTGAGCAAGCCAAGTCTGCTGATTACCTACTTGTTTATGCTGTTACCTGCAGCGGCTGTCGTCCGTCTGCCGTCTGCCCAATTTCATGTGAACGCAGCATGAAAAATACGATTGAGTTGCTTGCGATACACAACCGCAACGCTAGATGGGAGTAATTCCTACACAATGTAGCTACCTTTAAGCTGCAGAAAAGTATGAGGATGGAAAAAATAAATCTCATCATTATTTAAATGACAGTAGTTTATCAGTTTGGTGTTTTAGAGGCTCTGTGTTGTTACAATGAACATAAACACCTTTAATCTAAGGTTCCTTTATAGTTTGACTTGTAAAGTGAGGGACCAGGCTAAAGGCTAACGTTAAGCTAACAGTCCATGTGATCAATAACATGTGAATCATGTGATATTAACGTTCTGATAAACCAAACAAACTCAGTTTATTCTCAAACCCCACTAACAGGAAGCTGTCTAGGACACATAGGAGTGTGTTGTTGTTTTCTTAATTTGTTGCACATTTGTATCTTTTCATGTGATTTTTCTGAATCTGTGGTGTGTTGAGCCTTCAGGGCCACCATACCGTAGCTACAGCCAGTCTGATAAAGGGGGGGACAGGATGTAGAAACTGGTCCAACAAAACCTTCTCTCCTGTGGCCTCAAACTCCGAGCGTCGTTTTTTGAGTCGTTCACTGATATAAATTCTCCAAAACATCCAGAGGAAGAAAAGCTTCATTCAAAAAAAGTCTCGGTGAACAACTTCCACGCTCTCTTCAGGCTCTGAGCCGCAGACATTCTCGTCTCAAGTTCACATGAATTCATGTGTTTGGGGAAACGTTAGTTACAACTCCTCCATTCAGACGACATTAACTGTGTAAACGCCTACAAACTTTTCCATCAACATTAAAACCACCTGCTCAAGGATTTTCTCTCCGTGCCGGCTGAATTCCTTTCATTCAAGGGCGGCGGCGGCAGCGCTTCAGGTTTTTCCAAAAGAATTTAATAAAAAGACCGTCTAATAGGATTTTAAAAAATTATTATTATTATTATTATTATTATTACCCGTGTCATTGCTTTTTCTCTGAGGCTGCTAAACCTTTCATTCCTTTCAGAGACGCAGACGTAGGAGGGATGATTATTGACATTCTTCCAACTTTACAAATTCGTTTTTCAGATTATTTTTTTTTTCATTCACACAGTTTGTATCAAACGTAACGGCTCTTAAAGCTCACTCAACAAGCTCAATGTAAAAGTGGATAAACAAGTAAATAAATAAACTGCTTTGAGTTTGTTTTCAGCTCAGCTCAGCTCAGCCTTGTGGGAGTTCATTTCTTTTCTTTTCTTTATTAGGATCCCCACATTAGCACCTGCAGCAGCATCGGCTATTCTTCCTGGGGTCCGACATACACACAACATACACTTAAACATTCACACATACACATAAGAAACATACATTCACATATACACACGAGAAACACACAGAAATCTGACAGACATTTGACAGACAACACAGACATCACCATTTCTTTACTCAGATTCCATTCAATACTTCAATACCTTGAGTAGTACAACCGCTAAGTAAATAAATGAAAATAAATCGATCATATAATAAGCTATAATTGACTGTCTGATGTAACTGCGACCATGCACTTCAACAACTCATACACATACACTCCAAGAAAAGGGGTACACAACCACAACTGTAGCCAGTCTTCTTAAAGGGATAGTTCACCCAAAATAGAAATTTCACTCATTATCTATACTCACCCTCATGTGGACTAAGGGCTGGGAGAAGTTTCAGAGTCCTCCGTGGCTTCTCTGAGTTACAGGGGTCTAGGTGCAGCAGTGCATGTCTATATGATGGTTGCAAATGGATACCAACTGTCTTCGTAACAAAAAGACACACCAAAAAACATCCAAATACCTCCATGCTGCTCGTATGTAATGTCCCTCTTGTATTGAAGCCCCGAAATGCCAAATTGTCCCGACAAAAATTAAATAAGTCTATATTTCAAGCTTGTTTTGTAGCGGAAGCTTCAAATTTGGACGAACTGGGAAGAGGAGCTTCCGCTACAAACAAGCTTGAAATATAGACTTATTTAATTTTTGTCGGGACAATTTGGCATTTCGGGGCTTCAATACAAGAGGGACATTACATACGAGCAGCATGGAGGTATTTGGATGTTTTTTGGTGTGTCTTTTTGTTACGAAGACAGTTGGTATCCATTTGCAACCATCATATAGACATGCACTGCTACACCTAGACCCCTGTAACTCAGAGAAGCCACGGAGGACTCTGAAACTTCTCCCAGCCCTTAGTCCACATGAGGGTGAGTAGATAATGAATGAGATTTCTATTTTGGGTGAACTATCCCTTTAATAACCTCAATATATTAAACCATATTTCATTAAATTCTAAGAGATACTGTTTTAACAGCAATTTAAACCGATCTTTGTTACTTTCATGAGCAATATGAACCGGTAGAGAGTTCCACTTCCAGGCAACAACCACAGTGGTAGTTTCCGTCCACGGCCACAAGGGGGCGACAGCTGCTGATGCTCGGGCCCGAACAGCGTCAAGGGAACAGCGTCGCTTTGATCTCAGCTAAGAGGATCCTGCTGGACCTCTGAGGAGGGAGGAGGGGGAGGGGGTGATGCCAACGCTCCCGGTGGGCACACACATGAGAAGGGGAGGGGGAGGATGGAGAGAGGGAAGGAGTGCAGGCATGTCCCCCCCTTCCCCCTCCCCACCCTCTCCTCTCCTCTCCCCCCATCATCGCTGCTCCCGGAGGCGAGCAAGTGGCGAGTCAGCAAAAGCTGCCTTCAGCGCTGCAGCGTCACAGGGAGGAGGAGGAGGAGGGGGAGGGGGGGTGAGGATGACACCGGGAGGACATCCAGTCGACCCCCCTGATTTATTTATTTTTTTACACGTTTATATAAATCTAAAAACACAAAAACAAAAGACGATTGTCTGTCTACTAATATACCACTTGTAAAATGAATTGTCCAAATGGCTGAATTGAATTAATATTATATTTAAAAAAAAGAAATTGAGAAAAAAAAAAAGTCGACCCCTTCCCTACCTCCCTTCTCACTCCCCCGTCACTCCCCCTCCACACACACTCTCTCTCTCTTTCTCTCCCCCCCTTCGCTGTCTGCACTTCATCATCCCTCCACACCTTGACAGTTTGTCGTCCGTCTCCTCCTCTTCTTTTTCTCTCCATCATCATCATCATCATCTTTCTGCTCTCACCCCCCCCCCCCCAACCCCTCCTCCCCCCCTTTCTCTCTCTCAGCCCTTCAGGCGATGTGGTGACCTCTCTGTGTAGTGTAGCATGTAATGCCCGGTCCCTCTCTCCCTCTTTCTCTCTGTCGTTCCTCCGGCGCCCCAGATTAAAACTGAGCTTAAAACATTCCCAGATTCCTCCCCTTCCCCCCTTCTTCCTTCCTTCCTTCCTTCCTTCCTTCCTTCCTTCCTTCCTTTCTATCTTTCTATCTATCTATCTATCTATCTATCTATCTGTTTTTATGCCTCTCCATCTCCTCCGTCCTCCCCCCATGCCTTTTCTCTCTCAGCATCGTTGCCTCTGTGTTTTGGTTTTCCCACACATCTGGAAACATCTGCCTCTTCTCTTTAGGAAAACTCAGAAGCTGCTCAGGCTCGTGGTCTTTATCTCCTTTTATTTCTTTTCTGAGCTACAGAATATTAGATACTAATAAATCTATTATTTATTGAAATTAGACGTTATGCAGCTTCTTCAAATATTTTTAACTTGCAAAAGGCCTCAAGTTTCATTACACTTTCACTTTTGTCATCGTCAGATTTCAGAATAAAAACACTCAGAGAAACCAAATCCTTGTTGGATAGATAGTGAGTCCAGGTGGTGAGGGGGCGGGGCTTTGTTGTGACATCACAAAGTGACAGGAAGTCCTGACGGCTGGTTTTAAGGCTTTGATACTTTCACAGTATTAATATAGAACCTATAGAGCTGCTTTATAATCACACTACACATGGACATCTACCTTTATACTGTATGGAGCTTTAATACAAACATCTACCTTTATACTGTATGGAGCTTTAATACAAACATCTACCTTTATACTGTATGGAGCTTTAACACAAACATCTACCTTTATACTGTATGGAGCTTTAACACAAACATCTACCTTTATACTGTATGGAGCTTTAATACAAACATCTACCTTTATACTGTATGGAGCTTTAACACAAACATCTACCTTTATACTGTATGGAGCTTTAATACAAACATCTACCTTTATACTGTATGGAGCTTTAACACAAACATCTACCTTTATACTGTATGGAGCTCTAACAAGGGAGCTTTAACGCAAACATCTAACTTTATACTGCTTAAATAAACTAAATACTGTATATTTATTTTATATATTTTCCCTGATTAATCATTTTCCTCCGCAGCACAGAGCTCCACTGTTTCCAAACACTGTTAAAAGATTATTCTGACTTAATCCCACGTTCTGCCCCAAAGCATCAAACGTACAGTAGATTCATCCTCTGTTGAAAATAGTCCCCCAGCAACAAGATGTTTACTAAGACCTGAAGTCACCAGCTGTTTTAAAATGAACTGATGTTTGATTTGTTGAAAGTAAAACTTTTGCCACATGCTTTTTTTTTAATATATATATATATGCAGTATAATATCCGCAGTAGCAACATGAAGAAACCTGGAAACACCAGGACACCTTTTCAATTTTATCAACCTTTGTGTTGTCCTATTTTTTTTTATTTTACGTTGCCGTTTGATCACCACTCTGTCGTTTCCCATCCCCGAACCACGGCGAGAGGCGAGAGGCGAGAGGCGAGAGAGAGATAGGGGGAAGTGAGGAGGGGAAGATGACAGAGGAACCTCCCGTACAAGATGGAAGGAGATCAAAGATGATGCAGCCTGTGTGCAGTGTCAAAGAGAGAGTGGATCAGGCTGAGGAGTGATGGTGGATGTGGGAGATAGATAAAAAAGTAGAAAGAGAAAGTATATAGGCTATATATATGAAAAAAAATAGAAAGAAACGATGAAGCGGGTGTAGCTCTGGGCTGTGTGGTGTTTCTGGGCCCATTAACAGGAGCTGGAGGGAACAGACCGTGTTGCACAGTCACAGCGGCTCAGTGGGATTTCTTCTCTGCAGCTGGACGCCGGTCCAATCAGAGAGCTGCAGAGGTGCAGACAACCTGATTAACAACTAGTCAAAATGGGTGTAGCAGATCTAAAATTAAGCTTAATTGAGCAGCTCCGGCGTGACCTACTTCTGCTTTAACACGGAAACAAAGAGACAAACCAAACCTAGTGCCGATGGTTCAGAAGAGAAGCTTTTAACAACGACGACCGCGCGCGTGTGCTTCAACAATTACAGAACAATTATCGGCCTCGTTATAGAAAGCAAAGGTGGAAGTAGGAGTAGAAGTTGGGAGTCAGAGGAGGACACGAGGGAGAACGTCAATAAATCACTGCTGCAGAAAACTGTTAATCAACTTCCACAGGAAAGAAACAACATGAAAGTTTGATTTTCAGTGATTTATTGTCTCGGTAAATGATGTGCAGCTCTTGGTCGGTCATGTAGCATCCTTCAAACTCCTGTACAGTAGCCGTCGTAGTGTTATCTTTAGCCACATTAGCATCGTGGCGTTTAGAGATGCTAACGTTGGTCAGCCCGCCACTTGAATGTCCAAACTATCGGATGATTTGTCAAGAAATGTTTAGAATAGGCTACATTTGTTGTCCTCCGTCGACAAACAACACTAACGACTTCTCATTATTCTACTACTAGCATGCTAACGCCAGAAAACTGAGATGGCTAACACCGTATACGTGATACCATAGATGATACTAGCGTTGCTGCTGGACGTTTGTTCTTACCATCTCTTATCTAATATCATATGACCATGAACGTACAGTGGAGGTGTTCATTGCAGGTGTAAATCGTGAGCAGATTGTCAACTTTACAGTTGTTTAGTTGTGTAGAAAACTGTGAAAATGGAGCTGCAAACACAGTCGTAGCGAGCGAACTGCACAGCAGGGGCAAAGAGTTGGCTAACACATCATCCACTTGTTTCCTCACTGATAGTTGAGGTTGATTTGAGACAATTGGAGAGCGACCTAGATGTTTGTGTCTTTTTCATCCAAACACAAACCACTTTCAACTAGAAAACATTCCCTACTAAAACGTATGCACACCTACAGAGGCAGACAGGTGGGAAGGAGAGGAGCAGAATGGCGAAGTAGGCCTACAACAAAGGAAAACTCCTGGAAAACCAAGTGTACAGCCAAGGTTTTGAAATATTCAGTATTTCAAAATCATCTATGCTTGTATTTGACCAGAAAGAAATTCATACAGACACAAACAGTGCATTTTCTTTTGAAAAACCCTGATTGTAAACAACCTGTTTCGACCCTGGTGTGTCTTCAAGGATAAGATGCTTATTTATCAAGTTAAACATCGACTATTTCTAATGACGTGTACTTTTACAGTAAGTACAAGAGTCTAACTTGCATATGCAACCTTCATCAGGTAATGTAACATCACCTTCTTATGACCAAAACGTTAATTAAAACCATATGCAAGTTAGACAGTGTGTGGGAGTTGAACTGTAAAACATTCAGTAGTGTTTTATAAAAATGTCTTTTTTAAGGCCTTGAAAACTTTAAAAACTAAAACAAAGAAGTGGACGAAGCTGAAGCTGCAGGTTTATAGACAGTGACGTCTTCGAATAGGTGCTTATACAAAGGGACGTAAAGTCGTATTTGGACCACCTAAACTTGGATTATTTTAGGTAAGTATGACTCTTGTCCAGAGAAACTTGCTGCAGTTGAAGGTCGGTCAATCTCCACGTTGTGAGAAAACAAGGACAAGTTCAACAACTCCCCGCAGGCAGCGCTGTAACACCCAGCGTCGCCTCGATTGATCAGATTTCAGAGCAGCCACAACAACAACACATGCTGCTGGACTTGGACTTTAAATCTTCTTATAGCCGGTGACCTCTTCGTCTGCCACACACAACCGGCCGCCATCGCCTTCCCTCCCGCCCACGCCGCTGCCTGAGGCCGGCGTCGGAGTTCAAACACCTTTCTGAGCTCAGCTGAGTGAGGAGTACAAATTTATGTCGCAGAGAGAGCGGCTGCAGATGGTTGCAGAGAAGTTTCTGTGGATTTTTCTTTGTTTTTGTTTTTTTCCTCCATCGGGCCTCAAAATGTTGAATATGTAGATCATGTCTTCAGCTCCCTCCTCCTCCCCTCTGGTCTGTTAGCTCAGGGTTACTCCTCCTCTTTCTCTCTAACATCTACACTCACACCTCCATCCCTCTTGTCCTCTTTAATTCTGCTCCTACAGTATACTCTTCTCCTCCTCTTCCTTTTTATTTCCATTTTGCCTGAAGCACCTGCTGCAGCGAAAAAACGACGACGACGAACAGCGACAGCGACATAATGTGTCCTGGTCTTAAAAATCAAGATGTGCTGTGATGACTCGCCCGAGGGAAACTGTAATAAAGACTTGACTTAATAACGCAGGAAAACGAAATGAAGGTGTGGATCAGAGTCTTGACTGTCGTGAATATCATTATTGAGGCTTTTTTAATCAAAATCGAATAGATACAAACGCCACAATTATTCTCCAATTTAATATGTTTATACCCACAACTGTTGTGTGTGAGCCATCGATGTGTCGTCGTCGTCGGTGGTGGTGAAGCGATTCACACCGAGGAGGGAGTTCGATGTTGAAGAAGAGTCTCCATCGGCACAATCCATAACAATTTCAGAGACAATTCAGGTCGTTTTTTCGTTTTTTTTCCATCCATCAATCGTCTAAAATTGCCCCGTGTGTGTAAAAGCATTTAGCTGCCAGTTACTCACCATCGACTGTGTGTTTGCATTGTGAGAGAAATTGAGTCCAATACAAAAGGAGTTGAATGAGAAATAATAATAATTATGAGCAGACAGACAACAGCTCTCTGGCCTCTTTACAAAGTCACAAACATCTACTATATAGAGCTCCGTGTGTTTGAGGGAATCAGTTCACACGTTGACCTGCTTTTAGGAAAACAACACGAGTCAAAAATAAAAATAAAAGAAGTGAGAAAATTGTGGAAAAAAAAAAAAAAAATTAAAAGACAAAATTAAAATGTGAAAACCAATTAACAACTTGCCTAAAGGGGAATCAGGTTGGCAGAATCTGAGATCTCCTTAAAGTCGCAGTCCACTGAAAAGCTTTTCAAATAACAATTTTTCAAGTGATAAATGTAAGAAATGAATAAAATAATTTCTAAAACGCACTTAATAGACAATAAATAACTCAATATCAACATGAAACAACAGAGAACATCACTTAAACTTAACTCAGAGTGAAAAGAGCAGATTTTGTAAGACACATGTTAATGAAAAATAAAATAAAATAAAATGAAAAGTTTAACGTCTTATTGGGTATGATGAATTATTTAACATAAATATGAAACTTAACATGTTTATGAGTAGTTTCAGACTCATTTAAAAACTTGATTGCTGAACTGAAATTTGTTTTTTTTTATCTTGTAAATGACATCCACCAAAAGGCAACTGTCCTGTCGTTCCTCTCTACTTTAAAATGCAATGATTTTTATTAATTTAATATTTCTGTATCTGTTGAAAGGCACACATTTCTGAAAAGTGATCTCTTTTTAAAAAAATGAATTAATCAAGTCAAAAGCCAATTAAATGATATTTTTAAGTGTTATACAACAGAAAAGTGACAAATCTTCAAGTGAATGTTGCATAATTCATTTATGTATTGAATTTTTTAACAAAAATGTACAAAATAGAAATTGTTTTTGCAAAGAGATACACAAAATCACATGACTTAAATGTTGTTAAATCGCGCAGTATAATTTCAGCCACTAGGGGGCGGAAAAATAATCTTTACAGGCGAGTTGATGGTTTGCAACATATTTCACTTGGTGTCGTTGCGTTTAATGAAATCACGTAACTTTACTTAAGTTGCCTCCTCGCCCCCTGCTGTGACACGTTGGTGCGTTCCTGTATTTTCTCTAGTTTTGCAAAAAAAAAAAAAATTGGGAACAAAAAAGAAATTGAAACACAAGTTTGTTAATTTATAGACATTTTTAGACAATTTATTTTTTAGTGTTGTGTATGTTTTATGTTATAAAGTGAAGTAGAAACAAGCTCATAATGAAGCCTGAAGAGCTCGATGATGGAAGTTTTTTGTTTCATATCCATGTTCATGCAGGTTAAATCAGATTTCCATTGTTTCTATAGTTTAATTCCCCAACTCTCTGCAGAACAAAGACATGTTTGTGCATTTAGAGCTGAGTTACACATTAAGCAGTGAAACTCATCATGTGTTTTAAAGTGAGCTCCCTTCAGTCTGTGTGTGAAGTGATTTACAGTGATGATGACGAGGAGGAAGTCGAAGCCTCGGAGGAACAAACAGTGAATGTGAACCAGTTTGTTTTTCGGCGACTGTGAACTCGAAGTTCAAGATCCAAATGTGTGAACTATGAACATGAACCAGTTAATTTTAATCTGCGTGAGCTGAACTTTGAGCTCTGGTGAAGTGTGAACTTGCACAACAACAACGTCGTCTGCAGCTCACAGTGTTTTGCATTTACATAATTAGACCTATAGTTTTTATTTAATTTTTTATTGTTCTGTTTTATTCCCTGGTTTATGTAGAAGTGTAACACATACAGCAGAGACACAGTGTGACATATATAACAACAAACCCTCACCTTCCTCACCCTGTGGCCATAATTCAGACAGGAATGTGTCTATAAGTCGACACTCAAGGACACAAACGATTTTTTCCACTCTTTAAATCCAAAATATCTTTTCATTTTCAAAATATGATTGGAATTTTTCTTCCTCTCAAAAAATAAAACTGAACCTGAAACATCAGGCGACAGTGAACGTCTCTGTGGAGGCACATCTCTGATTTTCCCCCCATAACGACACAATATTATACTTTATTAAATCTTTAATACGTAAAGTTTTCTTCCTACATTGATACTAACTAGTAATTAATGTAAAACATAATTTACAAAGTGTCAGTAAATGATGAACAAACTATGTAATGAACATTTATGCTGCACTTATACAATGATTCAGACAAGAACTAATGGTCAGTAGATGTTTTATATCCAGTGATGGAAATAACGGTGTTATAATAAACGGTGCTACCATCAGAAAATAACACACCGGTTTAAGGAGAGGAGATTATAAACTAAAAAGGACACGTTAGGTCATCTGTATGTTAAAGGGATAGTTAAGCATTTTGGCAAATTGGCCCATTGCCATAACCCCTATAGTCATAGCAGTAGGTTCGTTACCTTTAATTGTCGGTGCAAGCTATTTTCAGAACGGCGGAGCAGAGCCGTGAGCTGCTCAGAGCTACGCTACGGAGGCTCATGGGATTTCTTGGTTTCCCTCATCGAACTCATCAAATACACAATCCAACAACTCCACAACGCTCTGGTGGACAAGTTGTGACCTGCACATTCACCACGCTATGAGATAATAACACAACGTTACCAGACAGAGTTGTTTTAGAGGGAAATTCATGCAAAACCGCTGATGCGCGTTGCCTTCAGGGACAGTTTTTCATCAAGCAGTCTCTGTATTTGCTTTTATATAATAAAAACAAGTAATGCAATAGTTACTTTTCCTGGTAATTAATCATCTGTTGCTTTTGGGGAAAGTATGATTATGACTTTAACTAATTAATCACTGTTTATATCAATACTGTATTTCATGGCTAGTTCAGGTTACTGCGTCAAGATGAGTTTATTATTATAGAGTTAAACTTTTAGAACTGGGATGAGTTAAATGTTTAATAATGTGTAGAATAGATATTATAAATAAATGTGGTTCCATGCAGCCTCCTACTCCTCTTCTTTCTCTTCTTCCTCTTTCTCTATCTCTTCCTCTCCTCCTCCTCTTTCTAATCTTCTTCTCCTCCCTCCTCTTCTCTTCCTCTTTCTACCTCATCTTCCTCTTCTTCTCCTTCACCAAGTTCTCCTCCTCCTCGTCCTCTTCCTAGTTTCTCTCCTCTCCCTCCTCCTCTTTCTCCTTCAGCTGCAGCAGCTCAGAGTACAAGAGTCAGAGCTGCTGCTAAAATTTTTATTTAGCAGATGAATGACTACACTTCTCATAAACCTCCCCCAGCGCACTTGTGCATGTTTACACACTCAAACACACACTCACACTGAAACTGAAACACACACACTCACATGCACAAACTCCCAAATGTGCCTCAGTGAGCGATGGGAACCCAGAGCAATTAAAAACCAGGTAAAAAAAAAAAAAGAAAAACCCTCCTCCTCCTCCTCCTTGTCTCTTTTGGCTGCCAGTTTGTATTTCAGCCTGGATCATGTTGCGTGTTTCGTGCTGCGGCGGCGACAGCGAGCGTTGTCCCTGCAGAGCCCGGGCCTCCTCTCCTCTCCTCTCCTCTCCTCTCTTCTCCTCTCCTCTCCTCTCCTCTCCTCTCCTCTCTTCCCCTCTCCGCTGCTTATCAGCATGCCGTGTGCACTTCCTCTCTAAACATGGCCAAAGCTTTTGGGAGCCGTGAAGCTTTGCTGATAAGATAACAGACAAAGCCTCCTCTCTTTAAGGAAGGCGTGAAATAAGAAAATAGGCGATCCCTCCCTGAGGAGTTACTGTACTGTAGGATGATGGAGAGAAAAGCAGAGAGAAAGAGAAAGAGAGAAAGAAAGGAGGAAGAATCGTGTGATCTGAAAATGAAAAATGGAAAAATGAAATAGAAAAAACAAAGAGAGTGAGATATAAGGGACAGATACGGAGGTTAGAGGAGGAAGGAATTCATTTATCTCTCTCCATACTTGTGCTGTGTTGAGGTGGAGATGATCTGCAGAGCATATTTAAATACTTCGCCATGGCAACAGGATCCATGATTAGGGCCAAACAGGCAAAAAAAAAGAAAAAAGAAAAAAAAAAAAGAACTGCTGCAGCACTTGGGATTGAGATGATACAAATTAAGGTAGAAGGGGGGCGGGTTGGGGGGGGAGAAACTCTGGACGGTTTCCAAGGAGACGAAATAGGCGGCCGGGGTTAAAGTCCAACCTAAACACACCTTAAAGCTATTTTAGTGACAGCAGAGAGCAGAGCAGAGTGGGTGCATGGGGGAGGGGCGAGGAGAGGAGAGGAGGGGAGGACGGAGCATGAGGGTGGGGGTGGGGGGGCGGTTTCTGACAGCCGAGCTCCACAAATAATCGCTACACCTGCCGAGATGTGTGAGCAGAGTTCAAAATCCTTCTATAGGTGTGTGTGTGCGTTGACGTTAGACAGAGACACACACACATGCATGCACATAAAAAGAGAAAATATAAAGCTCTTAATCTCGTTTGTTTTCATGCATTTCCTTTATTTCATTTTTTTTTTTTTTGTTGTTCATCCATGGATCAGTTTCCATTCAAAATACCAAATACTGTCTTTTTTTTTTGTTTTGACATCATCATCGTCTTGCAAACAGATTCATAAGAAAAAAACGACCAAAAAATAGTGAGGTTGGTTTATGGCTTCGTGACGACGAGCAGGCCTCGGTGATTTCCTCAAGAGTTTAAAGGTGCGAAGGAGCGAAGGAGACGAAGCCCCGAGAGAAACAGTTCATGTTCACATGTCTTTAACTTTAACACACAAAGTGCAACTTTACACACTTCTTTTTCCCCTTTTTTTTTTAGTTTGAATCTTAAAATGTTTCCTCAGCTTCACAGTTAAAGAGCCTCAGTTCAGTTTCAGACAGTGGGACGGAGCTGTGGAGTTTTATTTTGAAAAACACCTTTGTATGGAAGCAGTGAAAGGCTCCATCGTTTTCATTAACACAACAGAAATGCAAATGGTTTTTATTTATTTGTTTTATTTGTTTTTTCTGGGTTGAAAATAAATCCTTTTCATTTCCTTTCAGTGCTTCTTTATATATTTATGTTGTGCACGTACACACAATGACATGGGCGGCATAATGTAGCTGTGGCATTTTGTTTGACTGCTTTTTCAGTACATTTCTGTTCCATTTTGTACTTATTATCTTTTTCTTTTTCTGGTTTAACACTTTGTGACTTTTGCAGTTTAAATACATTTTCTTATTCTTCTTTTTCTCCTGATGTGGCATCAAAAGTAGCGGAGAAGATGAAGATGAAGAAGCTCGTTAAAAACCAACATCTCAGACCAGCCGTGAATGTGTTTTAGCAGGAAGAATTAACACTCAGGATAAACACTGTCTGTGTTTAAAAGTGCAACACTACATGGAAACGAAACGAAATGTGTTGGTTTGTTTGTTTGAGTCTTTTCAGACTCTCTCTCTCTCTGTCTGGCAGCTTCTTCTAACTTTATATCCAGAGTTTCTGTTAAAAAGTTTTAAATCGAACAACTGATTTTTTAAATGTAACATCACTGTTGTGCCCGTGAACTTTAACAAAACCTTTTATTTTGGTAACGTTACCCTTGCAGCCATGGTGTTTTTTCAAAATAAAACATTGGCAGCTGATAAAGCAATAAAACTGCCCTGCCTTGTCATCATCAGGGTCAACAGAGTTTATATCAAGTCAGTGAGGTGGTGAACCTTTTATTTTGGTAACATCCCTCTTGCAGTCATGGTGTTTTTCAAAATAAAAGATAGGTAGTAACTCTGGAGACATAGTTAGGGTCGTCAATCATCTCCGACTGGCCAAGCTCTTCCAGACTCATATATCACGTTTTAAAACTTTAACTGAACCTTTTATTTTGGTAACATCCCACTTGCATGGTCATGGTGTTTTTCAAAATAAAAGACTAGTTAGTCTAATGGCATCGCTGTTTCATTATCTCCAACTTGACGAAGCTAATTCAGACTGACAGATTACGTTTTAGCTAAACCTTTTATTTTGGTAACATCACTCTTGCAGTCATGGTGTTTTTCAAAATAAAAGACAGGTACTCAGTCTAATAGCATTGCTGTGACGTCATCAGAGTCATTATCTCCAACTTGACGAAGCTAATGCAGACTGACAGATTATGTTTTACAAATAAACCTTTTATTTTGGTAACATTCCTCTTGCATGGTCATGGTGTTTTTCAAAATAAAAGACAGGTAGTTAGTCTAATGGCATCGCTGTTTCATTATCTCCAACTTGACGAAGCTAATGCAGACCGACAGATCACGTTTTACAACTAAACCTTTTATTTTGGTAGCATCGCTCTTGCAGTCATGGTGTTTTTCAAAATAAAACCATGTCAGTTAGATAAATATGAGCCTTTAACCTTTACTATCTGGTTTAATTGAACTATTTCATCTTGTCTCTTTTTGCTGCTGAAAACCCAAAAGTTTCTTTTAGAAGCTTTAAAGTCAATGTTTTTATTTATATACTGTATATATATATATATTTATATACTATCACCCTTCATCTGTTCGAGCTCCTGTGTCTGAAACTGAACTGGGATCAGATGTGGAGGCCTGTGGTGAGTGAAGGCAGTGAGTCAGTGGTGTCGTTAGTCATCTCACCACAGTGTAGCTAACACACACACACAGACACACACACACACACACACACACACACACACACACACACGCTGCTCCTCCACACGGCCTCGTTTCCCTCTCCTCGTTAAGACAAACAGCCGTTAAATAAAACAAACAGTGACATTTCAGGAACAGTTGGTAAAACAGTCAGGCAGTATTTAAAGTATTCAAAGCACAGTAGGAGGAAGGATTTATAGTTCAGGCACTCGTTTAACTCCCTCTCTCTCTCTCTCTTTTTTTTTTCATTCTCATTCACCTGTTCGGAGCCGTGGGGAGGCCCCGCCCATATTTTCTCATTACTATGGTGATCATGGTGACAGGTTTGGTTTTGTTTCTCTAAAGAGTGTGTGTGGTGTGGTGTGGTGTGGTGTGTGTATGTGTATGTGTGTGGTGAATATTGTGATTCGAGTATAAACAGTTTCAGGCTTTTAAATATTAAAAAGAAAATCAAATTTTACATTCAACTTAAGATTTTGAGAGAAAAACAGCAACAGCAACAACAACAACAACATCAACAACGACAACAACAAGAGTCTTAGTGTAAAACAGTCGCAGAGCCTCGATGAAGAAGAAAAACATCAACACAAACACAAAACTGACACATTTTTGTTGAAATACAAATTTAAAAAAGCATCAAGTCTACTCAGATTGTTTGAAATCACCTTGAAAACAGAATTCAGTCTTTTATTTATCTATTTATTTTTAATAATCTCGATACCTTGATACTTTATTTCCAAACTGTATTTAGCTTAGCACGACACCTGGAGGAAGCTGCAGCTAGCAGCCTACAAAATATATCGTTTTTTCTTACGTTTCTCAGGATTTAAGAATCGATACTGATAATGTTCAACAACTGTTTGACAGATTGACTCAGTTTCTACAGTTTTACAAGCTTGATAAAGTAATTCAGGCTTTTCTAAGCTCACGTTGGAGCCGACCAGTTTGCTCGTTCTCGCCTCCAACTGCTTAAAATTGCTGCAACTCGTCGTTCTACTGTACGCATCACTCTGGGCCATTGACCACCACACAGCTAGAGCTCTACTCGGCTTTGGTCATTTTCCATTGCAACTGAGTAGTCATAGTTCCTACTCAACGTGGTCGTCATAGCACGGTGGCTACAGTCGCACCATCTAGCGCTTTTTTTTTTTCAATCCTCTCATCAGCTCCAAACGCACTTGTCTACACCTGGTTTTAGCCATTTAACTCTCCTGACAGAATAACAACAGTCTCAGTACAGATCAGTGGTCGCTGTTGCCAGTGTGTTTTTGAAATTAGCGGTTGTGATTCTTGTATTGTAGCGCTAATGAATCTTCCAGTGACGACTCTCTCTGGCCAATCATATCCCTTTTCCACCAAACTGGTTCCAGTGCTAGTTCGGTGCCTCCAAAGAACCAGTTTGCTTTTCCACTGGTTAGGAGCTAAGTCAGAGCCACACTACCCATCCAGTAGCGTCTCCTGTCTTTGCTGCCTGCTACAGTTATAAACCCCGGGTGTTGAACACCTCTAATTAGCGATAACTCTCAGTCTAAACCCGGCTTTGAAAAAAAAGGAAGATGGAAGCCGCCTTTGTCGTAATCGCCACGTCCAGCAACTACGTTTTGATGGCGGTATAGCTGTTCTTAGCCACCGCCTGTAGCTCGGCCACTTAGCTTCAACTGTGTTTACATCAATTACATAGCAGATAAACAAACTTAAAGGGGCAACAAGGAGTTTTGGAAAGTTAAGTGTTTTCCCACTACATTTCCCATGAGCCTCCGCGTGCACTGTGAAATTCTTGGACCAGCGCAAGGTGGACGAAAGCGAAAGCATTTGCCAAGAATGTTTTCATTGATCAAGAACGAAAGTTGGAGGCTGGAAGACGATCAGATACCGTCGTAGTTCCAGCCTTAAACGAAGGAACTCATCTAATGCCATACCAAAAAATGTACCAGATACAAGGTACTATCTTTGGTGGGAAATCAAAAAACAACCGGTAGAGTTGAGTCGAGTAGTGCTGGTGGAAAAGGATTGACTTTAACCTTCTAAAGTTTGTTTTTTAAGCCATTAATGGCCTCACCCTGCTTTATTTGTCTGAGATCTCACATACCAGAGCTCTGTGGTCATTCGGCCCGACCCGTCTAACAGTCGGACTTATCAACAAAAGCCTCGAGACAAATTGGCGGTTGATTGGCGAACAAAGACGCGATTATTGAGGCTGTTTGACCAGATATCTATAGTGTGTTAAATATCTGGATGAGTCACCTACCAACTAACTAACAGCCAATGAGAGCGCAGGACAGGGGATGATGACGCCCAGTAAGACGCCTTTAGAGTCATTAAGTCTGAACAGAGCTTTAGAAAACCTGAGGTCAAGGTGTAAACACTGATGGGTGGTCGTTTTACATGCTACTAAACATGCAGTACATAGTTTCAGCCACTAGGGGGATCTTTATCAAAACAATCGCAAAAGACGCATTTTTATGAAGTCGTGACGGATCATGGGAGTTGTTGGCTTCTGTTTTTATTCATTCATGTATTTCTGTGTCCGTATGCTTCATCTTTGTTAGCGCTCTATAGGTTTTGCTTTAATGGCAAAACCTCCAACTGACTGCTACAAACAAGTTTGGTTAGTTAGGTGAGGTTTTCTGTCCATCATCCAGTTTTTATCGTGGCGCAATCGACGGTCGACCCAAAAGACACGATACGTTACTTTATATGTACAGACAATAATGTAGGGACACAACTATAAACAATATGTAACATATGTTCAGTTCTAGACACTTTAAAGTGGACACATTACACATCATTACACATTCAGAATCAATACTCACTCATGTTTCACTATTTCTGTAACTTCTACTTATATATTCTCACTCCTGGTGTTTTACTTTTCATCGTTCATCTTTTATTTTATCCACGTAAACACTCTGGTCTCTGTTTTGGACGTTATAAAGTGCAACTTAAATAAACGTTGATTGATTCAACTCTCTGTCTCTTTTGTGAAACTTTTTGAATTCTGTTTTTCGGGTGGATTTCGCCCTGCACCTTTCTTCTTCATGGAGACTCGTCACAGTGAAACATGGGACCAGTCACACTCTGAGTGTTAATGTCACATGGCAACTTTTCAAGTCGAGATTTTAAGGTGCGTTTTTTGTCTTTAAAGGGTTCAGTGATTCACGACGACTCCGCTCGGTCCAGTAACATTAAAACCATTAAAAAAAAACACAGTGTGGTCACAATACAAGGTTAGTTTCTTTTTTGCCTGGTAATAATAACACAACGGTGTCCAAAGACTCACACATCAGCATATTAACACACCCACCCCCTCCCAGATCTGAAAAACCAGCCGAAGGCAACAGTCGGCTCCATTTAACAGTGTCTCCGATCGGATCCCAGAGCCAATTAAAAAGGTGTGTGTGTGTGTGTGTGTGTGGTGCCTCCGTCGGTCCGGCTGTTTTCCATGTTGCAGTCAAATTGTTCAGTGGGATGAAGGAGGAGGAGGTGGTGAAGGGGGGATGGGGGGGTGGAATCGGCCCCCGAACCACAACTGAAATTAATCGTACTCTGAGATAATCACATAACTGACAATTAACTCCATTTCCCATTTAATACCCCCACCCCACCCACACCCACATCCACATCCACATCCACCCATACACACACATATACACACACACGTCTACTCACCAGTCTCATTAAACAGACAGACGCTGATTCCCAGCAGGCACGACACACGTGAAGTATGTGTTAGTTAGAGCTCATCACAAGCTTTGTTAAGTTCACAACAGTGACACTTACACCTCTTTTTTTTGTTTTGTTTTTTGTTGTCCTCTGAGGAAGAGGAGGAGGGGGGTGGGAGGGAGGGGGATTTTTTTTGGTCATTTACACACAAACACACTTAAACACCGAAAGTGACATCATTAATTAAAGATGTGAGAAGTGGAAAGAAAGAAAAAAAACACACGAAGCAGACGACGAGAGCGATTTCACGTTTCAAGTTTGAGTTTCATTCCAGATAAACACTAAAATCACAAAAGTCTTATTGATTATTGATTCCTGATCAGCCACTTCAAACTGGACTTTTGCTTTTTTGTTTCTCTAAAGGTATAGTATGTAGGAATTCCCCCCATCTAGCGGTGCGGTTGCATATCTGAACGTATTCTTGATGTTGCATTCACCTGAAATCGGGCAGACGTCAGACAGACAACAGACGCTGCATGTAACAGGATAAACAAGCGTAAACAGGCGTGACAATATGTTGTCATGGTGATGTCGTATTGTTTACCTGAGCCACGTTTTACCGTCTTTCTCTCATAGAGTAAAATGGTTTGCCGGCGGCCGTCTGCCTGACTGCACCTGAATGCAACACCAGTGCCTCCGTCCTTCCTCACACTACACAGTGGTGACAGTTTTAACAGGCCGAGCCGACAGCTCCGCTGAGTTTCCGTGGTTACCTACGGTCACGCTGCCACCCAACATAAAAAAAATGGCGATGCAACATGGCCGCCTCGGTTCGGTGCGTCGCCCACTTATGTATTTGTAACGACTTGTAACAACTCATTCTAAGGTACGAGAACCTTTCATTTGTATGCGGGTGTGATTCCACTTCAGTGAAATACGTATTTATGAAAGAAATATTTGATTTTTGCTAATAAAAAGCCAAATAAGTTACATACTGGGGCTTTAAAGGGATAGTTCAACATTTTGGCAAATTGGCCCATTGCCATAATCCCTATAGTCATACCAAAAAACAAACAAAAAAGCATTTGAATGTAAATCTGGAATGAAACCTTTTCGACTTGAGGGAGGGAGTCACTCGACACCCCGGCTTTGTTTCATCAGACCCCCCCCCCCCAACTTTCTCCCCACCACCCCCCTGTGACCCAGGAAGCCTCTCCTGCAGCTTCGTCCTGGTACAACCCGCTGCCCAACGCCGATCTTAAGCTCTCAGCCAGAAATTTCACGTCGTTATCAAATTGCACCTCCAGAACAGAAATTGCACTCATTACCGCAGCTCCCCTCCCGCTCCCTCCCAGCATCCCCTCTCTGATGCGTGGGGGGGCGGATGGGGGAGGCCACTGACTCTGGACCAGCTGCAGCCTGTTGGCACTGCGTGTTTGGCACTGAGGGAGGATGTTGCAGCTGATTTGAGATCAGACTGAGCTTTAATGGCACTGAGTGAAAAGGAAAGAGAGAAATACTCCAGCAGATCTTAACCTCTCTGACATCTCGCTAACTGAAAGTAAAGAGGATGTTTTCTGATACCAGAGCACCAATGAGAGGCCAGATGTCAGAACAAATGGGCTTTTTTTTGTTTGTTTGTTGTTTAAGAGGAAGGCAGGAAACCCAGAAAGTACCGATTCAGTGATTCAGAGGTCGGAAAACGTCTCGGATTCTGAGCTCAAACTGGGATGAATGTGGTTTAATAATAATAACGCTTCATTGTCCAGGTCCACCATCTCCTGATTAGGTCCTACATGTTTTATTATGGAAGGAACTGTACACGGTACAAACATGGATAATATAAACAGGATTTGAGCGCTGTAGCGTTTAGGTGCATACGCTCATGTAATACGTGACTTATTCCTCCCACAAAAAAACGAAAGTTTTAACGTCCCTGGTTTTATCCATAAACCGTAAAAAAAAGACGGACGCAGACTCCGAAATGTGGCGTCTGACTCCGCCCCCTAAATCCCTGATCATTAAAAAAGAGAAGAGAAAAAAAAGCTGTAAACATATTTACTTCTAGTAACACTGAACATTTTAACGTATCTGGAGTTTATGGAGACCGACTCACTCTAGTGGCAACTGGAGGAACTGTAGCTTTCGAGTCTTCAGTGTTGCTGCTTCATTTTTCAGCCTCAGCGATCGGATCGATAATTGGTTTAAAAAGTTGTTAAAGCTGTTACACAACATTTAAATGAGATTCAGTCAGAGGCGGGAGGAGTTTATGCTTCAGGTTTAACTGTTTGGCTCGCTGAGCTTCTGCCGAGCTACTCTATATATTTCCTTGTTGAATCGCCTCCTGTTACATTTTCACAGTTTCAAACTGCACATAAAGCTGGTTGATGTAAACAGACCTCAAATCTGGGATTTAGCACCAGTTTGTGGATTCTCTAAACCTCCAATCAAACATTCACTGTTTTCTTTTCACAGACTAGAGTAGAAACGACTCCATGGCTCAGTTCTTGCTTTCACATTTTAAATCTGAATCTTTCTAAACCTCCAAACCTTCACCGATCACTCCGATCAATAAAGTAAAGTCTGATCAGCAGCACTTTTGAAGTGGGATCTGCAAAAGTTGAAGCAAGTAGCTTGTTAATATATATGTACATATGAGTTGGAAAGCTGCAGCTGTTACTTCAACGTGTCAGACGCATTTAATCAACACTTTCTATCTTCTGCTGCTCATCTCATTTTAAGGTAAAAGTTGTAAACATTAATTAGGCTGCCACTAAACTATTTTTCTTCTTCCTCCTCATCAGCAAAAGATAATGAAAAATCTAAATTGATTCTTTGAGTTTTAGTTATTTATAACTTTAATTACTCGCAAATGTTGAGAGCTGAATCTAATTAGTCGGATAGGGATTCAATCAGGGGGGTTTGAAGAAATAAAGACATAATGTTCTGGTTTTATAAAACACGACTCCTGTGAACCTTTACGATGAATTTATCGGAGTTCGAACCCAGAGGCCCAGACGTTCTCCGACGTGACAGTCACAACATCAGAGCTTCCTGGGAAACGTTGGTTTTGCACTTTTGAATCCAGAGCTGTGTTTTTGTCAGGTGAGCTGACCCTGAAGCAGATTTAGCACCAGTGTGTTAACTGAACTCTGGGGATTTTTTATTTTTTTTGGCTCAGCTGATCCTGAATCAGTGGCTTTTTTTTTTTTTTTTTTTTAATCCATCGCAAAAAAAATAAGAGTTCATATGATTCACATGAACCGACTGCAGCTGGTGATTTCTACTGTAAAAAAAACAAACTCAAAGAAAACCAATGGTAACACCGGAGCATGGCGGGAGGAGGATGGTCCTGGCACTGGGGCATTGTGGGTAATGTAGTCCGTAGGTCACATGGCCAGAGCTCGGGCCTTGGCGGCCGCCGCCTGCGCCCTCTGCACGGCTGCCTGGCTGTTCTCCCTCCTCATCAGCTGGTTGGTCTCGAACAGGCCCTCGCCGCCGCCGCCGCCGTCCGCAAACATCAGCACTCCTGCACCAGACAGACTCCTCATAGCGCGTTTCCTCAGAGCAAACAGGAGCTAACGCGCTAGGCTACATCACAGGTGTTGTAAAATAAATAAACTACAAGAAAATATTCAGCTTCACCAAACATAACACGGGGGAGCTTATAAAGCGGTGAATTGTAATTTCTACATGTAGCCTAACGCCTAAATTCCACTGGATGCGGAACGGCTGCAGATCCGCTCCGGCACGGCGGTGGAGCCGTAACGTATTAATTATAATCACCATGTGAGCGTCCACCGACTCCGGGTCCGCTGCGCCGTGGGTCCGGAACGGCACCGGCATCCGGCAGCCCTCGCAACACATACGCAGAGCTTCTATTTTTGCCGGACGCCGGAGCACGGCGCATCAAGCAGCACAGAGCAGGTCGTGTATGACAGGAAATCGCGGGCAAAATACAATATAAAACACCCGGTTAATTTTCAAAATAAAATACACCATGTTTACAGCGGAGCATATTTCCTGCTTTACACCTTAAAAACGTTGTAATGGGCAGCGACCGGCCTGAAGTCAGCAGCTCGGAGGTTTTCAGACATCATTTCACCCCATTTACACCATGGACAAGGAGATAGTGATTGTAAAATCACCAAGTTGTTTCTCTACTACTCCTCTGGATTAAATTAATTGTTTTTGATTTTGTGGTTCACTTTATGGAAACTACAACCCGCTTTATCGCGAGATCACGTGTTCCCGCTGTGCGGCGGAGCCGCAACAATCAACATCACGGACGGAACCGGTGTGAGTTGACGGAGTCGGAGTACGCAGCCGGTCCGTAGCGGACCCGTTTCGGAATCGTTCTGCATCCAGTGGAATCCTGGCGTAAGTGTTCAGGTTCTTGCAGGTTTCTTCCTGTTTGCTGTCGTTACGCTAAGCTAAGATAGGCTAGCTAGGCTAAGCTAACAGGCTGCAGCTGGCTGACTTATCCTTTCAATTCAATTCAATTCAAAAAACTTTATTGTCTGTCACAAGGACAGAAAATTGTCATCAGTTTGGGCTCAGTTAAACATAAACATACAGACACCAACATAAAAACTCACATTAAAAGATCTCACATAGGTCCAGTGTGTAAAATTGGAGGAAAACTGTGATATCTAATGTTCAGATTCTAGTTTGCAGCGCTCACTCGCTCCCTCACTCGCACTCACCCCTCCTGTCGGCAAAGTGACGGTGGCCTCTGAGGACAAAAAAACGTATTTACCGCAACTGGGACGAGGCTCCATCTAAACCATTTTACGATATGTCTATGTCTGTTTCCTACTCCTTCTTCTTTATTGGTTTATAACTCTTGAATTGTGCTCTCTGGTTGGCTGGATTTTATATTCAGGCTTCCGTACAAATATGGCGGCGCAAGATGTTGACACTCTCTAAAGCTTGACCCTGATATAAAAGAATTATAAGGCTACAAAAACCAAACAAACTTTATTTTATAGCGATTATACACTTATACAAATATATTCATTAGTAGTATTCAGATTTTGTCAATAAACCTTGACAATTATTACACACTGGGGCTTTAAGGTCAGGAGAACTTCATGAATAAAAAGTCTTTTTTTTAAAAAATAGTTTTGCAAATTCAATTATTTTTTTAAAGATACATTTATTGTTGGATTCTTTATTAGATGAAAGTTTGATGCTGCTTGTGTGAATTAACTCTTAAAGTATTTATTGAAGGATTTATGGTTCATTTAATTTTTAATTAATTTTTTTACTACTCCTACTTTCAACACCTGACGGTATGAAATTAAGGTTCTTTACGATCAAAACAAAACTATAATTGTGGCTGAAAACTCATTCATAGCTATTTTTTTCTACACAACAGTTTGATGGTTTATTTAAACTTTTACAGTAAAAAAAGGTTTGAGTTCATGCTCTTTTGTGTCGGATCTCTTCCTTGACCTTCATCTCCGTGATGTGTTTGAGGTCACGTGTGAAGCGTGGCCTCTTACCTGAGGCTCAGGTTAATGTTTAACTGCACAGACTCGATGTCAGGGAGCGAAGCCCCTTCTGACTCGATCTGGAGGAATCTTTCCGCTCCATCTCTATTTTTACAAGAAGAACAAAAATTAGCCAGTTGTCACGGTGACACTGTTCCGCCCTCGCCGCACGCCACCAGCCTTTGAATAAAAAACGTGTTGATTGCCTCCAGTGACTCGCTGGGGGCTCCAACCCAGACAATTAACATGTTTCACTGTTTAATATAATTAAAAAGTATTTAAAATGCTCGTTTCACAACAAGAGCGAAGAGCGGAGACAGAGACAGACGGGTTTTTATTTCAAATCCTCGCTGTTGAGAATAAATTGAATTAATTTGTCTAAAGTGACACGAGCTTTGAAGTAATTATAAAAACTCACAACTGAATGAAACTATTGGTTAGAAGTATACGTATGTATCGTGTAAATATAGGATGTAAAAGTGTTTAAGTTCCACCAGGACATTTCTGTGTCCGACTATTTTCAGTGAAGCTGCAGAGATGAGATCATTTAATTGAACTAAATTGACAGTTAGTGTAGAATTAGCTCAAGCACCTCTTCAACGTGCATCTAAATTTAAAGGGATAGTTCAACATTTTGGTAAATTGGTCCATTGCCATAATCCCTGTAGTTTTAGGAGTGGGTTCGTTACCTTTAATTGTCGGTGCAAGCTATTTTTAGAACGGCGGAGCAGAGCCGTGAGCTGCTCAGAGCTACGCTACAGAGGCTCATGAGATTTCTTGGTTTCCCTCATCAAACTCATCAAATACACAATCCAACAACTCCAAAACGCTCTGGTGGACAAGTTGTGACCTGCACATTCACCACGCTATGAGATAATAACACAACGTTACCAGACAGAGTTGTTCTAGAGGTAAACTCTGCTCCGCCGTTCTAAAAATAGCTTGCACGGACAATTAAAGGTAACGAACCTACTGCTATGACTATAGGGATTATGGCAATGAGCCAATTTGCCAAAATGTTGAACTATCCCTTTAACTGAAGGGGCAGTTTGTAAATTTAGCTGTTGCTACAAAGTTAGCATTAGTATTAACAGCTGAGCTTCAGCAACTGTTGACTTGGAGGTATGCAACAGTGTTTCTTCAGAAGAAGAAAAGAAGAAGCGAAAGAGCAAAAGAAGAAAGTGATTTTCTACCTCTTTTGACCTTTTTCTAGCTTTTTAAAATGTAATTTATTGACATTTTCCAGGAGTTAAATGCAGCAATACACTGAGGCCATTATGAATAATGAAAGTTATTTATTATTAAACAGTTGTCACAAGTGTTTGAACCATATTTGAGGATCATTACAAATGTGTGTGGTCCCAATAATCCCCCAGTGGTCAGGTCCTGGTTTAAGTTGGTTGGTTGTTGTGAATCAGAGGAGTTGTTGTTTGTGTTGTTGGTCTCATTGTGAGTCTGACTGACACTGATTGTCTTGTTAAAACACTGTGACGTGTGGGGAGGGATGAGTTCTTACCGTAGCCGTCCACACATCCGCCTTTAAACTCGCCCTCGAACCTCATCCCGTCGAAACGAGTGAAGACGCCGGCGCCCTGGAACTTCCCCTGAACAAACTCACCTTCATACCTAGAAAAAAAGAAAAAACACACACACACACACACTCAATTTACCAGAAAAGGATAAAAATAATTACATTCCCACACTGGAAGCTATACAATAACAGATCAGTTGAAGGAATTTCAGAAGTGTAAGTAAAAGAAAACAGAGAGCGAGAAGAAAAAAAAAACACTTTCACCGCTCCACGAACAATAAGACACTTAGTCGTCCTTGAGTGTTTGGACTCTCAAGCCTGAAAACGTCTGTTTGAGACAAAAATCCAGACTCCTTTTAGGTATTTTTAATCAATCAGTGAAATATTTTATCGGATGGTGATGAAAGCTATTTTATTTATGATTTATCTTGTTTTTAAAACCAGTAAACTGGCGACTTCTTCTGCTTTTATCTAACTGAGTTCTTCTAGGACTGCGTTTCTACTAAAAGTCGATTGATTCATTGAGAAAATAATCAAAACTAGCTCCAGAAAACTACTAAATACATCCTCACTTGAGTTTTTTAGTCACTTTTAGTCTCCAAAAGCAGCAGCAGATTCCTCAGCGAGCTCAACCACACAGCCAGATTAAAAATTAAAAATAAAAACGTGTCACAAGCTTCATGGAGCCGTCAGGAGCAAATAACTTGAAGCCGAGGGCAGATTTTTCTGGCCAAGATTTATTCAATACCTTAAAAACTGGTTTTAGTGCTTCCACGGCCCTGCAAGAATTTGAAGAATGAATCAAGTGGTAATAGCAGCAGCGATGGGCCTTGAACAGGCTCCACTTTGGTTCCTCCATCCCCAGCTGTACTTGAACTCTTCACCTTTTCGCTAAACAAAGAGCGGCAGATGAAAAGCTTATTTTTCAGTCTGCTCTGGAATGACTGCGGCTAATACGACGGACAAGAAAGAAACGGCCTCCGACGGTCTGACGTTCACCGTTTTACTAGCCGTGAAAGTGCTGCAACAATTCTGAAGTTAGAAAGAATTTCTTTTTTCTTTTTTCTTTTTTTGACCACACACACCACCTGCAGCTCCGTCTTTGTGCCCTGATCCACGCTGTTTTCTTTCTTCTCCTTTATTATTTCTCTTCTCCGACTGACTTTCATTGTGAATGGACTCTGAAACTTCAGCAAAATGTGACGGTTTGAGTTCTTACTTTCTTACCCTTTACTTCTTACCTACAGAAATGATCAATGACCATATATACAGTACAGCAGTTTCAAATCAATGTGTCTCTGGAGGACACAGGTTTTGATTTTATATATTTTCATACAGTTTCTTGAGTTACTGAGTCTTTTTGTAATTAAATTCAGACAGATTTACAGTTCAGCTGATGATCTCTGCTAAAAAAAAAGAAAAGTTTATGAATAGAGAAGGACACAGGCTATGAGATAATAACTTAACGTTAACAGACTGAGTTGTTTTAGAGGTAAATACAGAGACTGCTTGCTGAAAAACTGTCCCTGAAGGCAACATGAATCAGCGGTTTTGCATGAATTTACTTCTAAAACAACTCTGTGTGGTAACGTTGTGTTATTATCTCATAGCGTGGTGAATGTGCAGGTCACAACTTGTCCACCAGAGCGTTGTGGAGTTGTTGGATTGTGTATTTGATGAGTTTGATGAGGGAAACCAAGAAATCCCATGAGCCTCCGTAGCGTAGCTCTGAGCAGCTCGCGGCTCTGCTCCGCCGTTCTAAGAATAGCTTGCACCGACAATTAAAGGTAACAAACCTACTGTACTGCTATGACTATAGCGATTATGGGCCAATTTGCCAAAATGTTGAACTATCCCTTTAAAACAACTGCGATTTCTGATGGAAGATGTGGCTTCAAACTGGACAAAGAGTGATTTTTTTGTTTGTTTTTGTTTTATATGACAAAGAGTGAGCTTCAGACCTGGAGCTGTCGGGGAAGACGAGGATCCCACAGCCGTTGAAGAGACCGTTCTCGAACTGTCCGGTGTAGCACGTCCCATCACTGAAGGTCAGCTGACCCAGGCCATGACGCAGACCTGGAGACACACACACACACAAATAAATTTTAAAACACAGAACACAAAATTTTATGGGCTCTTAAATCATCGTAGATTTTCTGTGAATTACTAAATCATTGATCAGCCAGGATCAGGAGAACTTCTACTGATTCTACTAAGTGCCACAAATTGGACGACAAAGCAGCACAAAGCAGTTTTAGTTTTATAAAGTTGACAGTGAATGCACCACAGAGGAAAAATCTGCTATAAAGATCCACAAAGAGCCGTCGCCTTCTGCTTTAGACTTCCACTACAACAGAAGCACAAAGTGAACAGGTATCTATTAACCGTTAATCCAGCACAAACAAAGTCCAATCAGTTTGTTGATGTTTATATGAGTTTATTCCTTTTACTCATTAGAATCTAGTCAGATTTACTGTTCAGCTCTCGGTCTTTGCTAAAAACAAATGATTGTGATTTTAGGATTAGACAATATTGGTCAATAAATTATGATGATGTTTTTTTTCAAAGTCTCAGACAGCATCACCATCATCATCATCAGGATCTATCGGAGCTGGAGGTCCAAGGTTTTCAGTCTTGGGAACGCATGAAGGGAGTTTCTTCAAATTTGGTACAAATGTAAGACTCAACAATGTACTGATTCGATTTTGGAGGTCAAAGTTCAAGTCCACTGCGATCTTGCAAATGATGATTTAACTTTCTTTTTAATTTTAAATTTTGTTTTTTTGACAAGACAAGCTCATCAGAAAAGTAACACAAAATCACAGCCTTTTGCTGTCAAAAATCACAACATACAACACAAGATAATACAACGTAAAACAATAAAAACCAAAAACACAAACACATGATTCACTGTATATGCCGTATATTTTGAGTGTACAGTAAGTAATTAAACGAAGCCTCATTCAGAAAAAACTGCCTTGATCATTTTTTGTACTCGATTCGTTTCAGCCTTAACAGTTTATGCTTCTTTTTTTTGTTATGTCCTAATGGCTCAACCTTTTGTCACCTTGGCAACACCTGTGATCTCTATGGAAAACTTGTCTACATTTCTAGCAGCACCTCAGCCTCTGTGGTCACTGTGTTTTCTCCAAATCATTGTAGTGCAGTGAATAGAAGAGGCAGCTGAATAAAAACCTCCAATAAGCACTGATGAAGTAAAAAAAGAAAAGAAAAAGATTACAAATGGACAAGACCTTGGTAATTAATTTATTCATTTGCTGTTTTAGACCTTCCAGTTTGGTTATGAATTGATGCATGGAAAATATCCTGTTTCAATGGTGTAGACAAAGCTCATTTGATCCTCCCACCCCTTCCCCCCAAAGGATACATGACGAAACTGGACAAATAAGAACATTGCATCCTATCAATACTTCTTGGTAGTCAATAGATCCATGTATGCCCACACTTGAGCCAGAGCAGCAAAGAATCCAAACAATCTTGTTGTGCTGCTCAGACTTTCTGCTCATATTGTTATTATTCTATATCACAAGTGAGTTGTTTCAATCCAATTTTAATAAAAGTGCTGGCTGAATTATTTTGGTCTGAAAAGCACAGATGACTCTATCCTTGAGAACAGAATGATTTTGGAGGGCAACTTTAATGTGTCTCATACCGTAAATAATATCCCATGTGTTCAATTTACCCAGGCAATTATTTTTTGAGAGGTTTGGGTCCAATTTGAATAAAAGTGTTTACTGAATTTCTCCACTATACAAAAGCATAGTTGAGTCCGTCCTTGAGAACTTAATCATTTTGGAGGCAAAGTTTTGGCTTCTACTCTCAATAACATCTTATGTATTCATTTCATCCAGGCAATTATTTGTGCTAAAGAAAAAAAAAAAGAGGTTTAAATGCCTTCAGATTCAAATTCGCGGCCATGAAACGCAGCTCTATACAAGAGGATATAAAGCCTCCAGCACAGTTTGTACTTTTTATTATGTTTCCAAAATGATTTGTTCATGCAAGGCAGGAAAATAGAGAGCAATGTTCTTGATATCAGACAATGGAGCTCAGTGGAAAGATAAACTATCCGTGGCCCAAAGCAGAAAGGTCATAGGAGTCGATGGACCCTGGACTTTGATGCCCGACATCTTGGGCAGCATGTTCTCATACATAGTTTCCATGAATTAGGTGTTTCTAAATACACAAATGAATGACTGCCTCATACATGCATCCAAAATGCAAAGAGAGACGCCTGTTGTGGTCTCGGCATAGCAGTGCATGTCCATGTAATGGTTGCAAATGGATACCACTTTTCTTGCATCCAAATACCTCCATGCTGCTCGTATGTAATGTTCGTCTTGTATTGAAGCCCCGAAATGCGAAATTGTTCCGAAATAAATAAGTCTATATTTCAAGCTTGTTTGTAGCGGAAGCTCCTCTTCCTGGTTCATCCAATTTGGACAGACCAGGGTCGCATTTCGGGGCTTCAATACAAGACGGACGTTACATACGAGCAGCATGGAGGTATTTGGATGTTTTTTGGTGTGTCTTTTTGTTACGAAGACAGTTGGTATCCATTTGCAACCGTTATATGGACATGCAGTGCTGCACGGAGCCCCCTGTAACTCAGAGAAGCCACGGAGGACTCTGAAACTTCTCCCAGCCCTTTGTCGACGTGAGGGTGAGTAGATAATGAGTGCAATTTGAATTTTGAGTGAACTATCCCTTTAAAAAGTTGGTGGTCACTTGACAACAGCTTTGTGCGTCATTGCGTCCATAGGACTCTCTATCGGAAAGTGATGAAACAGGGCTAACTGGTTAGCATGCTGGTATTCTTGGTCTTCATATTGAGACAGGGAGATATGTTGTGTGACATCCGTCCTTTCTATGACTTTATAAGACAAAAACATTTTAGTAAGGTAGATCCAAATAATGAATTTGTGTGGTTCGGCGATGCTGAGAAGCTAAAACATATTTTTCAGTTGAAATATGTGCATCTTCTTTATTTCTTGGGGCAATGAGACGAAGAGCAATATAAAGATGAGTACTGAAGTAATCTTGTGTGGGGGGTAGTACCAACAGGAAGGACTGTCTAGTTTTTAATTTGTCAGTATATGTGTCTAAGACTCGGCCTCCTGTCTGTACCTTGATGAAATTCAGTGTGCTTTGTCCAAATCCGACTCTAAGTGTCTTAAGATTTGTCGACCCTTTATTGAAGAGATTAGGAAGTAAAGGTGTCGATCATATCAGGCTGTATTATGGTGCTGATCCACAGGATTTCACCTTTCCTGGCTCAAGCAAAGACAGGTTTCTGGAAAAGCTTTAGTTACTTCCAAAGTGCAGAAAGAAAAATAAGTCAGAGGTGATGCAGCAAACAGAAGAACTTAATTGGACCAACGTGAGGTCCAGAAGGTCTGAGGTGAAGACCGACATGCTGCAGCTTAGGGACGGACACTCTGGTCTTTCCTTGAGACCTTTCAGGACCTCACATGGCCAAGGGTCAGTTGACACCATGCTCTGTCGTCCGTCATGTTTTAGGTTTTCACCGAGCTGTGGTTTCATTGTATTTGGTGACCGCGCGTTTTCAGCTCTGGCTCCCCGGCTTTGGAACAGCCTTCTTTTTAGTGTTAGATCAGCTGACTCCGCTGCAGTTTTTAAACAACGTCTTAAAACCCACTTTTATAGGATGGCATACTCTTAACTATTTCCTGTTCTTGTTTAATTATTCTAACATTTTATCTGCACTGCAAGAGCATTTCTACGTATTTATATAAATTCATTTGTATTGTACCTTTGTGAATTTGTGCTTTTACTGTTTTGGTGGGTGCACTGCTGTTGACTATGGGCTATATTTTTATTGATTGAGGGTCATGTGACCTCAGAGGGAGGGGGGGTTTGCATGGGTTTTTCTTCTGTTTTTGTTCTTTTTCCTGTGATGTTTTATCTGTAAAGCACTTTGTGCATTTGCTTGAAAAGTGCTATATAAATAAAATGATTATTATTATTATTTAGAAAATAAATAGTCTGGTTTGTGTGACTTTACACAATGAACATGACTCATGTAACATGGACGTATGTTTTCAAATTGTTACGTGTCCTTGGTTGTGTCAAATGATGTAGGCCTATATAGATGAGGTGTATTATTATTATTATTATTATTATTATCATGATATGCTGTAGGTTGAATGAACACAAGATTTTTACAACTTTATGGGCATGTGGAGATTTTATGCAAATGTAATTGTAGGGAAGAAATGTAGGTTTAAGACGACGGATGATTATTTTAACTCCGCAGTTCACGGCATAATTAATTGGTGCCAACAGACAAAAAGGTGAGCCTCCCTTCAAATGTCGCCACGGAGGTGAGACCCAATTTTCCTCCTAATTCTGCGATTACTCTGCAGGATCAGGAGGTTGGCTGTCAGAGGAGGAGAAGGAGGAGGGAGGGAGGGGGGAAGAAGTGAGCGTCTCTCCCTGCCGACCTCTATTATCGGGCCCAGCGGGATTTAGGAGAATAACTGGATATATGGCACAGTTGGACGTGGGCTGAGGAGGTCCCGGGCTCCTCGTAGCAGCTGTAAGCGAGGAATAGGATTTACCGAGGGCTTCCCGAGCGGCGTGAAACTGGTGGAGAGAGGAGAGAGGAAGATCTGAGGGGAGGGCTGACAGCGGATTGGGATTTACAGGAGGGGAGGCAGAGGGGTGAGGCAAGTGAGTGTTGTCCCTTGCTCCCAGCTAATGGCAAAGTAAATTAGGCAGTCCATCTGTCAGGGCTGCTTAAAGTGCTGCTCTCTGCCTAATCTCAGCCGGGTTTTCACAGGAGATTTGGAGAAGAGATTTGTCCCAAACTAAATCTGGAGCTCTGCATTCCATTTTCAAAGTCTTTCCTCCTCCTCCTCTGCATCCATCCATATGTGCAAATGTGTGCGAAGCCCCCACACACTCGATTAAGTCTATATGGTCCAAAGAAGAAGGTCAGCAGGCTCTTAAATCCATCTCTTCAGCCTGCAGGACCCCCCGACGAGTGAGGAGTGAGGGGAGTGGGAGCCCGAGGCGGGGAATTTCACGGACTGTTCCGCGGACTGTCAAAGAGGCCGCGGTCGGTCGTCTGGCCGCAAAACGCCCACAGCGGTTGTGTCTGCTATAGCGAGCGCCAGAAGAGCTGCGTGAATGGTACCATTGAACATAATGAAATCAAGTGGCATCAGACCACCATGAAGCCAACAGTTTACTCTTTAGTGAAGGCTCAGATTATCAGCAGCAGCGGTAGCAGCAGTGACGGACAGCGCTCTCCTCCCAGTCTCCTTGGATTTGGTTCCTGCAGACGGACTCTCTTGTCTAATCTGTTGCTCAGCTCCTTTGGAAATGCCGCTCTCCAATCTCGTGTTGGGTCACGGTCTTCGGGCTAATTACGGTTTAGCTGAATTTGTCCGGCTTTTATGTCAATCAATAGCGGTAATGCACAGAAGTCAAATGACCGCACGGGGGAAGAGAAGTACAGTAGTAAATGGCTTCTGGCTGTTGTGTGTGTGTGTGTGGATGTTCCCCGACCTACTTCCTGTAACCCGATCGCTCCCCGGGTCTGTCTGTCTTCCACCGGCAAGCCGCTGAATTATTCATGTGACACCGCAGACCTCTGTCCGACATGCACCTATACATGTTTGTGTGCAAACAGTGACTTTGCATGCATGGACGCCGAGACACGCATCAATCTGTGTTCATGACAACAGTCCCCTAACACACTCACACTCCACACTTGCACACACCATTACCTCTCTTAGAGACAAGTCGGCAGTGCTACTTGAACTATCGGTGTTAATGTGCAGTCACGCATATTTTGGAAACATAATATTTGAATCTGCTACACAACAGAGTGGACGCACTTCACCTTTGTTTAGATAAGGAGTTGTACAAAGTCAGAAGAACTATCAGGTAAAAATTAACTACTACAAAGTGACAGGATGCATCTAAGTATCTGGATTTATTCCAAGACATTTCAAGCTCCATACAGTAAAAAGGTAGATGTCCATGTGTAGTGTGATTATAAAGCAGCTCTAGGTTCTATATTAATACTGTGAAAGTATCAAAGCCTCAGTCCACAGAGAAATGCACACAGCCTGTATTCAGAAACTGAGCCTTAAAGGGATAGTTCACCCAAAATTCAAATTTCAAACTCATTATCTACTCACCCTCATGTCGACTAAGGGCTGGGAGAAGTTTCAGAGTCCTCCGTGCCTTCTCGGAGTTACAGCGGGGCTCCATGCAGCACTGCATGTCCATATGACGGTAGCAAACAGAGCTCACTTTTCTTCGTCCAAAAAGACACACCAAAAACCATCCAAATACCTCCATAGTGCTCGTCTGTAATGTCCCTTTTGTATTGAAGCCCCAACATGAGAAATTGTTCCGAATTTTTTTAAAAATAAGTCTATGTTTTAAGCTTGTTTGTAGCGGAAGCTCCCAGTGTTGCTCTGCCGGAATCTTGCGCGATTTGCGGAGCCGTGAACTGGGTGTCGATGCAAATCACGCGAGATTTGGACGGACCAAGAAGAGCAGTGCTGGGAGCTTCCGCTACAAACAAGCTTAAAACATATACTACTTATTTCATTTTTTTCGGAACAATTTCTCATGTTGGGGCTTCAATACAAGAGGGACATTACAGACGAGCACTATGGAGGTATTTGGATGTTTTTTGGTGTGTCTTTTTGGACGACGAAAAGTGAGCTCCGTTCGCTACCATCATATGGACATGCAGTGCTGCGCCGAGCCCCCTGTAACTCAGAGAAGGCACGGAGGACTCTGAAACTTCTCCCAGCCCTTAGTCGACATGAGGGTGAGTAGATAATGAGTGAAATTTGAATTTTGGGTGAACTATCCCTTTGTGATGTCACAACAGAGCAGTCACACCAAAGCCCCGTCCACCATCTGATCCAACACCATCCAACACTTTGCAGGATTTTTGTTTCTCTGAATGTTTTTTTTTTGTCCTGAAATCTCTATTTTTATTCAATCGTAGGATAAATCACTCCAAACTCAAGGTTGTAGCTTTTTTCACTGCAATACTAAAATACTTCACGTGTGATTAAAAGCTCCTTGTGTGTAGGACACTCGACCAAAGAAATGTGTTTTCAAAGTCCACGCTCAATTGTAGAAGAAATCTTTGTAAGGTCAATTCTTGACCCTGAGAAACGGTCATTCAGTAAAACAGTCGAGCCACAAGGTCCATCGAGTGCTTTTCAATCACTCCACATGGCCTTTATCAGAAACTACTTTCCAAGTTTTCTTTTTTTTTGCAAAGTCCTTGGAGTGCATAGATTTCTTTGATAATTAGACAAACTGGACTGGACCTGCTGATGAAGACCTTGTGAGAAGACTGAGAGCTCCTCAACAGCTACTAAACTAAAAAGGTGCATTTGGGTCACTTCAACGAGGACTAAACCCAAAAGAAACAACTGGAGCACTCGATATAATGCAGAAGTTTAATAAAGGTGCATAACAAGCTACTAAACTAACTTGGTATTGAGGATTTTTTTTTCCGAAGTGTAATGTTTGAACAACTCCAGAAGTTTTGTGGTGTTTGAGAATGTATGAGTAGTTTAGGTATTTTTTTTTAGATAGATTAGATTTAAAAGATGATAAAATAAATAAAGAAATGTGACAAAAAGAAGAATCAACACAATGCCAAGAAATCCTGACAGCCAACACAGAGCTGCTTCGGCTTCGGCTCTATTAGTGGAGTCATCTCTGAGGAGCGTCTGTGCTAAAAACACACACACACACACACACAGACACACACACACACTGCTGCTGTGTACTAAAAACGTGCATATCAGAGTATCACAGCCAAAACCAGTTTAACAGTTTTTTGCAAACCGAGCAGAGACCATATGTTTCTCCCGCAGCATCACACCCGCGTCGCTGCCAAACTTTTGTTCTTCGTTTAACCTTGCCCTAAAAGGTTGTCCAAGTGTTTTTGTCGGCGTGCAAATGCTGGTTTAGGTATAGTGTGATATCCTGTCTCAGTGGGCTGGCTGGCACCAGATGGTCTGTGGTGCATGTGTGTAGATCTGCCTGGAGTTACTGACTTCACTTTGACACTTTTTTTTTTTCTCTACATATTTTCTTTATTTTTTTTTATTAGATACAATCTGGTTGTGCGAGAGCGTGGCTTCTTTTAAAAGCCGACCACTTTAACTGGTGTGACTCACAGAGACGAACGACGCCGCCCGACGCCCACCTCCCTCCTGACTCCGTCTGACATGAAACCCCCGTGAACAACTTTCTGTGAGCAGCATCTCACATTTTGCTAATGTTACTGTTTCATCCTGAGATAATTCAAGTCCAGTCGCCAAAGGAAAAACCTGAAATGCAGAGTGTGTAACTTCTGCCTGCAACAACAACAAAGGACGTTGTTTGTTTTGTTTCTATGATAAGCTATGATTAGAGTTCTTAACGGGTCGACAAAATAATATGTAAATGACTCAGGTCGGGTCAGGCCTCGCGCTTCCTTTTTTTTCTCATAAAACACATTTCTTGTGGTTGTAAATTATATAGGCCTATTGTTTGTTGCAAGTTGTGCATAGGGATGCACTTTTTTTTTTTCGGACCGATAACCAACGCTCATTAACCATTAAAGGGAAAGCTCAACATTTTGGCAAATTGGCCCATTTCCATAATCCCTATAGTCATAGCAGTAGGTTCGTTACCTTTAATTGTCGGTGCAAGCTGTTTTTAGAACGGCGGAGCAGAGCCGCGAGCTGCTCAGAGCTACGCTACGGAGGCTCATGGGATTTCTTGGTTTCCCTCATCAAACTCATCAAATACACAATCCAACAACTCCACAACGCTCTAGTGGACAAGTTGTGACCTGCACATTCACCACGCTATGAGATAATAACACAACGTTACCGGACAGAGTTGTTTTAGAGGGAAATGCAGAGACTGCTGCTGAAAAACTGTCCCTGAAGGCAACGTGCATCAGCGGTTTTGCATGTATTTCCCTCTAAAACAACTCTGTCTGGTAATGTTCTGTTATTATCTCATAGCGTGGTGAATGTGCAGGTCACAACTTGTCCACCAGAGCGTTGTGGAGTTGTTGGATTGTGTATTTGTATGAGTTTGATGAGGGAAACCAAGAAATCCCATGAACCTCCGTAGCATAGCTCTGACCAGCTCGCGGCTCTGCTCCGCCGTTCTAAAAATAGCTTGCACCGACAATTAAAGGTAACGAACCTACTGCTATGACTATAGGGATTATGGAAATGGGCCAATTTGCCAACATGTTGAACTATCCCTTTAACTGATAAGATTAAAATGCTCTGTTGAATGTCTGTGACTCGCCGATCAGCAACCCGTTCCTCTATCGTCGAGAGAGGATGATCAACAATGTTGTTGAACAGCAGATTCTCCTCTGACAGCTCGTCTGTGGAGCTGCAGGTGAACCAGCTGGAGATCGCAGCCGTTTTTTAAACTTTTATAGCAGTGCCGTTGTAAGCTGCAAGCCAGGTTTGGGCAGACAAAAACCTAAAAAACCCGCGGGCTGGGTCGGGTCAGGCTGTAATTTTCAGACCCGTTGAGAACTGTACCTATGATCCAGATGTTCAAGAGGTTTGTTTTGTGTGTCCTCCTCTCCATAACAAACTGAGCAGCAGATTAAAACACTGAATAAAGTAGTTTCACTAAGCAGCTCAGTGGCTCTGAGCTGAGCTTTCTAACATTTGCTCGCTCTTTTTTTCTTCTGATAACTTAAGATCCACACGTCTGATGACTAAAACCCTTCATCAGGTTCAAATAAACAGGTAAAAAGTGTATCTTAAAAAAATCTGGCTTCAAATAGTTTAAAAGCTCATTTTAAAGGGATAGTTCACCCAAAATTGAAATTTCACTCATTATCTACTCACCTCATGTCAACTAAGGGCTGGGAGAAGTTTCAGAGTCCTCCGTGGCTTCTCTGAGTTACAGGGGGCCTCAGCGTAGCAGTGCATGTCCATATGACGGTTGCAAATGGATACCAACTGTCTTCGTAACAAAAAGACACACCAAAAAACATCCAAATACCAGGGTCCGTCCTCTTCCTGGTCCGTCCAATTTGGACGAACCAGGAAGAGGAGCTTCGAGAAGCTTCCGCTACAAACAAGCTTGAAATATAGACTTATTTAATTTTTTTCGGAACAATTTCGCATTTCGGGGCTTCAATACAAGACGGACATTACATACGAGCAGCATGGAGGTATTTGGATGTTTTTTGGTGTGTCTTTTTGTTACGAAGACAGTTGGTATCCATTTGCAACCGTTATATGGACACGCACTGCTACGCCGAGACCCCCTGTAACTCAGAGAAGCCACGGAGGACTCTGAAACTTCTCCCAGCCCTTAGTCCACATGAGGGTGAGTAGATAATGAGTGCAATTTGAATTTTGGGTGAACTATTGCTTTAAAAATGGCCTCCCCTCCTCCTAATAGTAACCTTTATCTGGTATTATCTTTTTATTGATTATGTTGTGTCAAGCGGCTATTTTTTTTTTTTTTTTTATAGAGGAGAAGATCAAGAGCAAAAACAAAGAAGAATGAATTTCCGTTTTGGGAAATGAATCGTTCCTCTGACCCTGTGACGACGGGGCTTCCAGAGCAGCTCAGCGTGGTGAGGTGAAGACTGTGGGAGCAGCTCCTGGTCCCAGGTGAGGGGGCTACGACTACACTCTGAACAATTTGAAGGCCTCTACGGATTAACGTCTCTGGAAAGGGACTGACCTTGCCCCGGGATTACGAAACCAGGGACTGGGAGGTGAGGGAGGGAGGGAGGGGGGAGTTCACATGGGGCTGCTCGGTGGTCGACCTGTTCCCATGAGGCCTGTACTGTACTGTAAGGCTCAAGTGTAATTCATAATATGAGGCTAATGCCCTGGGAAACAGAGGATTCTGCCCCTGATTCAACACATGTGGGGGCGTTTTGTCACAGTAAGAAACACAAAGGAAGTCGAGGATGCGGAACAGTCATGGTTAAAAGAAACAGTGATGTTTATTGGCTTTAAAACATAAAACAAAAAAACAGTCTCATGTGTCAAAATCGACCAAATTAAATGGATAGTTCAACATTTTGGCAAATTGGCCCATTGCCATAATCCCTATAGTCATCATAGCAGTAGGTCCGTTACCTTTAATTGACGGTGCAAGCTATTTTTAGAACGGCGGAGCAGAGCCGTGAGCTGCTCAGAGCTACGCTACGGAGGCTCATGGGATTTCTTGGTTTCCCTCATCAAACTCATCAAATACACAATCCAACAACTCCACAACGCTCTGGTGGACAAGTTGTGACCTGCACATTCATCACGCTATGAGATAATAACACAACGTTACCAGACAGAGTTGTTTTAGAGGGAAATTCATGCAAAACCACTGATTTTTCATCAAGCAGTCTCTGTATTTACCTCTAAAACAACTCTGTCTGGTAACGTTGTGTTATTATCTCATAGCGTGGTGAATGTGCAGGTCACAACTTGTCCACCAGAGCGTTTTGGAGTTGTTGGATTGTGTATTTGATGTGTGTTTGATGAGGGAAACCAAGAAATCCCATTAGCCTCCGTAGCGTAGCAAACCTACTGCTAAGACTATAGGGATTATGGCAATGGGGCCATTTTGCCAAAAGGTTGAACTATCCCTCTAAGTAAATTTTATTTCGCTTTTCTGTTTTTAATACCAATTTCTTTTACATGCAGGTCCTGTGATTCACTGTTTTCATCCAATTCTGATGAGTGGCTGTGCAGACCAAACACTGGAGCAAATTCAGGTGAAAACACCAGATATAACTCCAAGTCTCTTTACTGAGTCCAACCTGCAGCCCACTCCCCTGCAGCAGCAGCAGCAGCAGCGCCCTCCTCGACCTTTGAACCCAGTGACAATAACAGTCCAACAATGCGAGACAAGAGCTGGCCACATACTCGATGTGAATGACCTTGGACTGAGAAATCCCACTGAGATGTGCTCATCATCACGCCCCAACATGGTGTCTGTCTGTCTGTTAATGCAAAGAAAGTCTGAGTGCTCCACATATGTTAGTGTGATGATTACGCTTTACTTCGGCTAAGAGCATTACCACATGAATCAAACGCACAAGTGTGGCGTTAACGTGGGCTCGGCCTTATACGTGCATAATTCTTCTAATCACATTATAACAACGGTTTGTGCTGCGCATGCAAATGGAGCCGATGATGGAGGGTGTGTGAATTGTGGAGTGATTGAAGGGTGGTGATGGTGATGGTGGTGGTGGTGGTGGTGATGGGTCGAGTCGGTCTTGCCTTCTTTCCATTCGCCGTGGTACTCCTCGCCGTTCGAGTAGGTGAAGGATCCTCGTGTCAGGGTCATGGGTCCTGATGCACATACATGACAAAAAAAAAGAAAAAAGAAAGAAAAAAAATCACACACACAAAAAAAAAACCCATCAGTAAGACTCGAAGCTTTTCACCTGCAGCTCTGACATTTTGACAGAGAGAGAGCTGAGAGTTCATCAAGTAGGTAATGTGCCCACCTTTCAACACATCACCGCTTTAATTGCTACTTTTTGAACACTGCGGGTGTTTCTGCAGGAGCAAAAGCGAGCTCAGGTTGAGCAGCAAAACCACACACACACAGACACACACACACCCCCACTGGTCCCACTCTGGTCTGACAAACCAGAACAAAGGCCGTTCATTCAGCTGTTGGATAAAAAGGCCTGGCTCACAGTTTGTGTGACACTTAGGCTTAATCTGTCAATTATCTTCTTTTTTTTTTACTATTTACCAATTAAACTGTTAAACCTGAGTGTGAAATGTCAGAAAACTATGAAAATTAAAAATCATTATTATATTAAGGCCGCAGCGTGACGTCTTCAAATAGAGTCAAAACAGGTGGGAACGCACTGTCACATATACAAACTTATAAGATTAGAGTTTAAAAAAATAAAACAATGCAAGAAAAAAAAGTCTGAATAAAAGTGTCTGTTTTTTTTAATTTGTATCATGCACTCACATAGTCAGTTTGATGCTTTAACTCACAATGAAATTCAACAACGCAGACTGGATGCAAACATTACAGAAGTTAAAATATTAATCATGGCTACACAAAAATGCTTTTAGGTGAGAAACTCCACCGTGCAGCTTTTAAGATTTCCCTTTGCTGGTATTAAGGGATTAAGGGAAGTTTTAAAAGAACAGCCCCAAACCAAAAGCACAGAGCAGTTAAAGTACAGAGTAGTGTACGTGTTTGCTATAGATTTGACTTCAAATCCTCCATCAGCAGCAGCAGAGTTTAGGTCGAGTGTGTTTAGCTAACGTAGCTAACTGTTAGCTTGGAGGCTTGCTACGTTATAGCTTGCTAACTTAGCTAGCGAGGCTTAGTGATGGAGCGTCTGGAGGAGGAGAGTGGAGGAGGGACGGAGGAGAGTTTGTGTGGGTGGTGGTGGTGGACGAGTCTCCTCGTTTTTCTCAGACATTTGATTGACGGATGACGGCTCCAATATCATTGGCTGATGAATCGTGAGCGTAATTTGTGCGCCTGCATTATCCAATGCGAAAAAAAATTACCCAACTTTCACCCTGGATTTACTCGAAAATAGATTTTTGCACAAAGTTTGGGCTACATCGTTTGATAGATGAGTTATTAATAACTTATTACACTAATTTTAAGACCCATAGTGGGCTCACAATCAATTTTCTTTTCTGAAAGTTTGACGGTATAGGCCTTTAGTTCATTTCCTTATTTTATAATGTGTAGATATGTTTTAAAACTGAAATAAAAACACTTATACAAGTAGTTATGTCTCATTGTATTAGTTTGTCCTCCTGTTATTAACATAATGCACAAATATAGATATTCAAATGGTTCAAACCTATGTGTTTTTTTTAGAGGGAATATTCAAATGTAATTTTGGAGCAATTATGACAGCCCTAATCCGTAGGCTATGTGTGCAGACATTCCTTACGGAAAACTTTTCCAAGACGAATGAGTAAAAGGTTGCTTTGGGAAAGCTCCATTTCCATGTGGAAAAGGGCTTATAGAGTTTTGCGTTAATGAGGATGTCAGTGTCTCATTAGGTTGATTTATAAATGATTAACATGAATCCTGTATACCCACGGATCAGGTTCTGATTTATAGTTCAGTTTATAGTGTCACAGTGATCACACTCGCTTTAATTACCCCCCCACACACACACACAGACACACACAGACACACACACTGTGTCTGTGTTAACATTGTTATCACCTGGCTCTGGGCTAACGGCACTATGGGAGGCCACACTTGAGATATCACATTGAAAAATGAGTTAATTCACTAATTCAGATATCAGTGGTGTGTCTATAGTGTAGACGACGAAAAACTACAAGAAGCCAAAACTCTGGGAAGTAAATTTACACTAATGACGCACTTTGTGGGTATAAGCTCCATAATAAGCCTAAATACATATTTTGCATGGAAAACATTGTGTGTGTGTGTGTGTGTGGCACTTTAAAAACTAACTATCAGGGGATCGGCTGACATTTAGACCCTGTTCTCTCCTGACATTAACATGCGTCGCAGGTGATCCCATCGCACAAGTGCGGACCCCTCTCGGTACATGGGTTCACACCTGTGGCATTAACACGCGTCTCTTCATGTGTCTCGAGTGACCACTTGTGATCAGATCTCAATCCGCTCGTCGCTCTGCATGGAAATAAACACACGACGTCCGCCACTGGGGTAATTTGTTTGTGCAGAAGAACCAAATGCTTTGTTATTTTTGGCCGGGCTGACTGTGACAGATGGGTTCGTTGTTGTTGTCATTGTGTTGATGTGAAATGATGAGGGTTTATTTAAATTAGTAGAAAAAAAAAACTATATTTATCATTATGTGTCAATCAATACTGATATTAATAGGTCACACTGTCCAAACGTGATCAGATCCCATATGTGGTCTTCCATGTGTCTTGTTTGCATTCATATTCACATCTGTAAACATCTGTGAAACAAGGTGTGAACAGCTCTAAGCAGGGACCGGGATCTTTTTAAATCAGAGCTGGGATATTTTTATGTGGCTCGAGATACAGATTTCCAAAAAAATCCTGAAAAACTGGTACATGCATTCATCACAAGTTGACTCTAATATTGCAATAATCTGTTTTCTGGATGCAAAGCACACTCAAATCATTTCTTTTTCACTTTTCTTTTTCTTTTTTACTAAGCTAGGAACTTGTTTGATTTGTTTATGCTGCAATTTCATATTTTGAAGTTCAAATATCCTCAGTTTCAGATGTAATGTAAACAAATAGGAGAACGTGAAATTTGAGTATGAGTAAAGCTCATTAAATCACTTATGTGGCACTTTTTGGTTGAGGGAAGCCTAGTTTTATTTTTTATGTTGATATTTTTAGTCCGTTTGAGTTCAGAAATAAACATATCAAATTATATTTTCACTGCCTTTTGTGGTTTGATATGAATGGAAGTGATTGTGGTCAATCAGTGAGTCAAATCATTTACCAGTGAATCAATATGTTATCAAATATATTGTGATAAAATAAATTATTTACAGCCCTAACCACAGTAGCTAATGTGAAAAAAAAATGGCCTCCTCTCTTAGCTAACCGGTGTCTAGTATTTGTAAAACAGTAGCTATGACAGCAATATTCAACAAGAGATCTTCTGTGTATCTTTCAGTGTAGGCTATGAGCGTATACATTTTTCCAGTTTTCCTCAAACACACCGTCATTTGTTCAACAGCTGTGTTGTAGCTATGATTTATACCGTGGCTCTCTTCTTGTGTTGATGTTGTTGTTTTGTGAATGAGGCCACCACCACCATCACTATCACCGACTAAACTGCAGCAGACAGCAGCATCAAAGACACGTTCAGGCTTCACAATGAGACAGAAAAGAAAAAAAACATCCAAAGGCCTCGTTTATTAGGCTGAATAATTGCTCAAATGCCATCAGGCACGCTGTCAGATTATAGACGGGAGGAGGAGTGTGTATCCCTCCATCTAATGTTGCCACAGTAACGGCGCCCTAATCCCTTTCATCCTGCCGGCATGACGCTGCCAGCCTCTCTCCACACACACAGGCTGCACATAGCTAAATATACACGGACACACATCGAAAAATAAAATAATAAAACAATAAAATAAACGTTTTACCTGTTTTATTAAAGAGCAACTCAGTCCCGTTTCTCTACATCACTGAAAACACAACGATTTCTGCTCCTCTCCTCGACTTCTGCTTCTTTTTTTTTTCCTCCGTTAAAACGTCCTGGCGGAGCTGCCTCAACGTCTAGGCAAGATGCCGCGTTCTGATTGGCCGTCGCGCCTCTGCCTGGATTCAAGCCGCGCTCCCATTGGTCGCCGTCTCCCGCTGCCCAGCCCCTCCGCGGCAGACATCTTTGTCGAGGGCAACGGGTTCAACGGCTTAATTAGCCGGAGTGCTCCTCCGTTAAAGCGGTTGCCCTTGCCTTTTTTCTTTTTTTTTCTTTTTTTATGTGCTGCCCACCGTCTCTGTAGGATTATAAAAACCTGCAGCTGAGGTTCCCCTTAATGATACCGTGTCATTTCATGTTTCAATTTGGTGATTAGACCTACGTTTTGGCGAGTTTTATGGAACATGATTTATTGTTTCGCCTGAGCCTTAAAACAGCTGCACCGAGGTGGTGGGTTTGCTAAATGAGGTGATATAGATTCAAAGCCAATAAGGGTTTAATTCACTAAAAAGCTAAGAGGAAGGAGGGTAAAAAAAAAGGAGAAAAAAAGGGAAGAATCAAGGTGACCCCAAATGAAACACAAATTTCTGCTGCCCTGATTTTGTTTCTCCGGGGAAAACAGGGACTATAGATTAATCAGCTATAGGCTGGAGCTGCTTTGAATGAAAAGGAATTTAAATGAAGCCAATTAATGATCGATAATAACTTAAAAAAAAAGACGTAGGCTAATTATTACACCTGTGAAGTTTATGTAGCCTATTTTTTATAATTGGAATGAAAAAAATCATCAGATAACAAAAAATAAATCTGGCCCAATGAAGGCGACAGTGCTGTGGTCCAAAACTGGCCCAAGTCTGGTGCATGCACAGAAAATCTTGAGGGATAACAGCTGGATTCTGCCCAGATGTGATGAGCCAAACTTACGGTGTTTGTTTGGTTAATTGAAAAGTGATAGTGAATGAATGTACATTTTCATAGGTTCTTGTAGGCTGTAGGCTATAGTTGTTTGTTTAGTGTCATAAACCAAAACGCACATGGGGCTACCCACCTTAATACTTCCACCATAAGAGCTCATGAAATGTAGCCTATAATTGCATTTATATTTAAATATTTCATTTGTTTATTTAACCATCCACCTGTGTCCTGTGTGCATGATTTCCTCTCACGACAAGATAAAATAAGATTTGATCACACACCAGTGAAATTACTTATTACTGTAGCATGAGAAATGAGAAGAAGAAAAACAAACAATAACTGTAGTAGTATTCAACTACAATAAGAAAAGACAGCGGAGACTCTGACTTGCCCTCATCATCACATCTATAATTTATTTTAAAACATGCAGACAGGTACTCAGTTTCTGACTTAAAAGAGTGAGAACTATAGCTGGAGAAATTAACGACTGACACATTTGTCATGAGCAGCAGACGAGGCAGAATAATGAACTCCTGCAAAGTCGGCGCCTCATAAAGAGCAAATTGCATAACTTGTTTTTAACTCAACATAATGACTTTTCATAACCGACCAAATTTGCTAATATAAAAGTTGAAAGGCATCGCTTCAAACTCAGTTTTCAAACAGACATTAAATCTTTTCATTATCGTTTTAAGTGGTTTTTTTTATTATTACTATTTCATTGTTATTTTTTATTGCATTGATATTTGTGCTCTGTGCTGTTTTGCCTTTGTTTTTCTGCAGTCAACTTCTATTTATAAATGTGCACATCTGTGTAGTTTAAATCATATAAATGCTGTGATATCTGGCAAATATATTAGATTACAACCTCATGGTTGTTTGCCTGAGCCACGGTCACACTCCTGTTACAGCGCTGAATAACAGAACATTGTGATGTCACAGTGAAGTTGACCTTTTTGGGTATGTACTTTTATAACTTCATCCTTTTCATACTTAGCATTTGATTTATTGAGTAATGTCAAATAAAGAAAACAAATACAAACTCCGCCTAGGTCACACGCACACACACACAACTCCATGTGAATGTTTTTTAAACCAAATTTAAACTCATTCCCCTCCGAGGCGTTGAAACATAAAGCCTCGTGGGCCACAGCTGTTGCCGACACAGAGACATAAAAACTATATTGTGATAAGTTCTTCCCCTGTAGCGACGGCTACTTCTGAGGACACACAGATCATGTGGCATCAAAATGTGGTATTGTGGGAGTTCAAAAAACCTTTCAGGCAGATGGTTTCTAAAAGTGAAAAGAAAAAAGATCTGAGAATGGAAAGAAACACTCACAGATCTGTATTTGTCACTACTATATAACTGCCCTTAATTTGTCACGTTGTGTTGCCAATTGTAGATTTTAATTGAAAATACCATCAAACAATACAAAAATGCTTCATTTATATCAACATAGAAGGAGTATAATGAAAGTGGAAGCTTAAAGTCTTGGATACATATACACACCTACACAACATACACACAGGTTCTCACTATAACCCTGATGAAAATCTTCTGACTGAAAGCTTGTCTATTACTGTAAAGGTACAGTGTGTAATAATTGTCAAGGTTTATTGGCAAAATCTGAATATAGGTATAATATAAGATATAAGTGTATAATCGCTATAAAATCTGTTTGGTTTTCATAGCCTTATAATTATTCTTTTATATCTACATAAAGATATAAAATGTCTATATGTAGACATATAGACATTTCTTCCTGACTGAAGAAATGTGTGAACTGATACTCTGCTTAAAAAGGGATATTCAGGCGTAAGTTTAAGCCATGGTCCAACGCACCGTAACACCGAGTTAGACCCCCCCCCTCGAGAGATGAAGTCTGCTAACCGCTAGCTTCTCTAGTTGTAACAACTTTAGCAATGACCGCACCATAACAAACAGCGCAGTCTATTGATTCACTATCAACCGATCAAAAAGCCACTCATAGCCACAAATAATGCTCAGAACAGCACCAAACGTCATCAACAGTACAATCAGGGTCCCAGCCCATAATATGAGGCATCAAACATCTGTTAGCTTTGCCTGGTTTCTATTGAAAAGAGACAAAAACAACTCACCCACTCTCCTCCACTTATACGCTATGCAGCAACTTTCCACGTCCAGCATAGTGTCCAGGCACTGACAACACTATAAAAATAACTTTTATAAACTGATAGGCAAAATACATATGAACTTTGGCTGCATTATATGGAGTAATAGGCTACACACACATTCATCCTTGAGCTGTGGGACTCTACTTCACTCCGTAATCGGCTCCATGCCAGCTGACTACCTGTAACCATTTGTGGCAAGGTGAAGAGGGCCCGGGCGGGGATTGAACCCACACCTCCCGGGTAATAGTCATGCGCGCTTGCCAGTCACCCAAAGGGACATCCCCTTGGCCAAGTAGCCAGGGCGCATGATCAATTGGAGGCATAGTGACAGGACCTGTCAACTGTCACACATGGCAGTAACAAGCAGACATCACAGAAGGGACAACACACAGCTGAGTTTATGCAGTTTGACAACAACGACGACTGGTTTCATTTCGATGGCTGCCACTATCAGTTTGAGTTTACTGAAGACGAGCTGAAGGAAACAGAGGAGAAAAGTGAAAGAGGGAGAGAGCCGGTGGAGTCTATGTGCTGGACCTGGGGGAATCAAGTGGTCAGTTGTTTTCGTCTCTTTTCAATAGAAACCAGGCTAAGCTAACAGATGTTTGATGCCTCGTATTATGGGCTGGGACCCTGGGACCCTGTTGATGACGTTTGGTGCTGTTCTGAGCATTATTTGTGGCTAAAAGTGGTTTTTTGATCAGTTGATAGTGAATCAATAGACTGCGCTTTATGGTGCGGTCATTGCTAAAGTTGCTACAACTTAGAGAAGCTATCTCTGGGGGGGGTCTAACTCTGTGTTACGGTGCAGAATATCCCTTTAATCTGTTCCATATCTTGCCTAGAAGTAATCTGATCTAATGGGTAAGGTTCCTGGGATACAGGACATGGTGTTTTCTAATAGCCTAAAGGTTAAGGGGTAGGTCAGAGGTCATTCACCATTTGGATAGGAACTTTATTTGTGATGAGTAACAGTTTATATTCAAATAGAATAAATATGAATAAATGCAGATCATACAAGAGAGAAAAAGGCACGCACATACATTTACAGCATGAAGATGTTTGGATTAGGTGTTTAGTAGGCTAATCGATGAGATTATGAGTGATTAACCATCAAGTATCTCCAAAAACCATGACCCACAGAAAAAGGGTGAATGACAAGGAACATTTCTCAGGGATTCTGTTTTTAGATCTTGTCCTTGTCTGACCATCTTGGTCAGCTACATCCTTTTGTTGGGAGAAGGTGGAGTTTTTAGAATTAGAAAACGTATATAAGGTTAAAGCTTTGGGCCAAGAGAGAGAGAGAGAGAGACTTGATATTGGCACCAGAGATGCTCCACGATTCGACATTCTTTTGACACTGTTCTTTTTCTTGTAATAAACTCCTTTTTGTATGAAAGAAAAGACATGTCGGCGATGATCACTTCTTTTCACCAACACATTAACATACCACACTTGCTTTATTCAAGTGTGCAGATACATTCCTTTTTTTTAACACGTTCTCACTATAAAAAAAAGTGTCTTAAGTGCATTCATTTTAAGCACACATACAGTACACATACTTACTACTAACTTACTACTAACTTTGTACATTACATTCTATTTTATTTGCTATTGCTATTTTATTATGTATAGTTTTTTCTTTATATTTTGCTATTTTATTTGTTTTTTATAATCTTATTCTTTATATTCTTATACTATATGTTGTTATCGTCACTGTGTGTCTGTGTAATGCTGCTGCTGCACTGTAATTTCCCAGTTTGGGATCAATAAAGTCTATCTATCTATCTATCTATCTATCTATCTATCTATCTATCTATCTATCTATCTATCTATCTATCTATCTATCTATCTATCTATCTATCTATCTATACTGTGTGTATCCAGGATTTGAAGTTCCTGCTCCAAAAAGAAAAGTGTCTAAAAAATGTTGATTAATTTGAATTTTTCATGATATTTTAATCAAGATCCATTGAACTTCAAGCATTTGTATTTGAACACATCCTTTTCAATTAAAACCAACTGTGTGAGTATTTTGTATAATTTAGTGAGACGTGAATGGAGCTTTTATTAGGCTACTTTATTGTATTAAGCACCGAGCTGATCCATGAAAGGAGAATTAGTGATAATCCTTTAATTGGCTAAATAATATTCCTCCGAATATAAAAAAAAAATGAATATCAGTGATGTCACTGAAATGTTCCTGGACGACCCACGGAGCCTCACAGCAACAACACGGAGGGGATTTTCCAGAGTGTGTGTGTCCAGGAGCTGTGTAGGGATCAGTTGTGTTCATATATACTGTATATATATATACATAATAAATATAAAAAAAGACACTCCAGCACTTTTTCCTTTTCTCCTGAAGGAAACACAACAACGCTTCTTTGTATATAAACATCGCGCTTTATAATCCGCGGCTCCAGTCCAGTCTTATATACTGTAACACATCTGTTAATTTTAAACAATGCAGTGTCTTTATGCCGCATTTCTAAATCCCCGGCACACCCGCGCGCCCTTTGACACACATACATAGCTTTAAGCCATGGCAAATTTGGAGCACAGCTAGGCGCCATGTGCTGCCTGCGCCCTATACAACATTAAAACAGACAAACATCCCATTAAACCCACCCAATGACAGCACCCACCACGCAGAGCAAAAAAAGAGAGATGCTGGGGAGGGAAGGATGGAGGGGGAGAGGAGAGGAGAGGAGAGGAGAGAAGGGAGAGGGGACAGGGGAGGGGCTGCTTTTGGTGGGTGGGACAAATAAAACGCGAGGCTATAGAAAGGGGGATGCTGCAGCCCCGTCCCCCTCAGTCAGGCATAGTCAGTCATATCTCACTCCACCCAGCCCCCTGGAAGAATATAAAAACCAACCACCACCACCACCGGCGGTGACGTGCATGCGCGCCAGGCAGCCGGGCAGCAGGAGAGGAGGGGAAGCAGCAGCAGGAGAGGAGGGGAAGCAGCAGCAGCAGCAGCAGCAGCGACGAGCCCAGCAGTATGTGCGCGCCCACGGGAGGGGCCGATAGAAAATGGCGAGTCTGTGCAAAAGGCAGCAATGCACGATAGAGAGGCGCGGCTTTCGGCAGGAACTTGACTCTTGGAGGCACAAACTCATTCACTGTGTAGGTAAGCTCGCTTTTGGCATTGTGTGTTGTTGTGAGTCCATGGTGCGAGGGGAGGGGAGGGAGGGGAGGGGGGGTCCGGTCCGGTGGGGAACTGTGTTGTGATTGTTTTCCTGTGTTTTTTGTTATTCTTTTTTGGTGGTGGGGCAGCGTGAATGAGTGAGTGTCTATAGGTCTATATGCTGTCCAGTGGAAAAAACCTATAGCTCTCTATGTATGAATGTATGAAGCTGTCATTTTACGCGGCCGCTGCACCGATCATATTCCTCCGCTCTCAAGTTTTCTGGTGCCGGGGCAGCAGCGGTGGTGGTGGTGGTGGGGAGGGGGACTGGGGGGCTGTGTGGGGTGGGGAAGGGGAGGGGAGGGGGGGTTCACCTGTTCTGCTCACCTGTGTGTGTGACCGACCGTGGTTTTTGGTGTTATTGTTTTGTGTTATTGCTGAAAGGGGAGAGGGGAGAGGAAAGGGAGGAAAGGGAGGAAGGGGGGGAGAAGGTGGGTGGGTGGGTGGCTGGGGGGTTTCGTTGGACATTTTTCTATACATTATTCCATAGCTGTTTATTTATTGTAAGCAGGACGTGTCACGTGGTGCAGATGGAGCTGCGCCGCGGCCAATCAGCTGGCCGCGGCTATAGGCAGTGCGGTGCGCGCGCCTCCGGGGGTTGAGTTTTGTGGTTTAAGGTGGAGAAGGAGGGGGAGGAGGGAGGAGGGGGAGGCGCGCTCCCAATCTCCAAACATGACGCCCCCTTCCTCCCTCCCTCCCTCCCTTCCCCTATCTCTCTCTCTCTCCTCCTCCTCCTCCGCTGCCCTGGAAATCGGCTTTTGGGAGCGCGCATTGCTGCATTGGGGGGAGAAAAAATGTCACAGAGGAAATAATTTTGTATTTTAGGTGGTGGTGGAGGGAGGAGGGGGAGGGGGAGGGGGGAGGAGGAAAAGGAGGAGGAGGAGGGAGGGGGGAGGTGTAGAGAAGAGAGACGCCGCGGTGCTCGGTGGTGCCTCTCCACCGGGATCAGACTTGTTGAAACGCCGAGAGAGAGTTCAGTCTGGCGCAGTTTGCCTTTACATATATTATTATCTATTTTTTTGTTTTGTTTTAAAAATATATATATTTATTTATAATTGCCAATCCACCTCCACCTCCCTCCCTCCATTCCTCGCTCCCATGACATGTGTCAGTCTTTGTCTTTCTAAACTACTGAAGCTCTCCTCCTCCTTCTCCTCCTCTTCCTTCCTGTTTTTGCCCATCCATCCATCGGCTTTTATTTTGGATTTTCTCCTCCATACATCTCCCCCCCTCCCTCCCTCCCTCCCCCCCAATCCCTCATATCTGGTGTATTTCATTAGCTCACTTTAATCCGGTTACATCGACCTATCCTGATGTTATGGCAAGATTATCGTCCACTCTTCGGCCCCCCCCCCTCTGATCTCCTAACCTCTCTCTCTCTGGGTTTCCTCGGCTCCTCTTCCTCTTCCCCCCGGCTCCTAATCTGGCTTTTATCGGTCGTTAAAGCGCCACCACCACCACCACCACCATCTCTTCCTCCTCCTCCTATACCTCCATCTCCATCTCCTCCATCGCTGCAGCAGCAGAGGAGTCGGGGTGTTGCATGCAGCAGCAGCAGCAGCAGCAGCAGCAGCAGCAGCAGCAGCTCCACTTGTGTGTTATCTTTTTGGATGCATCTCTGTGTCCAGATGTTGCTTGTTGACCCGTCACCTACTTACCCATCCGACCGCTGCATAATAACTCACATGGCCTGATTCCTGCTGCTGCTGCTGCTGCTGCTGCTGCTGCTGCACGGTGCAGCTTTTTAGTAAGGAAGCCCTTTAATGAGAGGAGGAGGTGGTGGTGGTGAAATTAAAAGCTTTGGCTGTAATCTCTGACCTCTGGTTGGTGTGATGATCAGTGTGGAGCCATAAGGAGCCATAGCAGCAGCAGCAGCAGCAGCAGCAGTGTAAACAAAAAGCCAACTAAAACAGCAGAATGTTGAATGTTTGGTGAGTTAAAGTGCAGCTTTTTACACATCTCAACCTCTCGCTCCTGTACGTCCGCAGCCTAATTAGTGCTGTTTTAATGATTTAGTGGGTCAGCGGGTTGGAGTTAAAAGCAGCAGCGGAGGAACGGTGTCTCTCTGAGTCGCCTTAATGAAGCCATGCAGAGCTCCGACTGGATGGAATAAACACAGTGATACCTGAGAGGAGACTGTTGGTCAGCTGGACGATGTGTTCAGTGTCGATCTGGAGATTTGACATTTGTGTTTGTCACTGTTTAATGATCAAACTGTGTTGTCTTCAAGTAGAATCCAAGTAGAAAACACTAAATATTCTTCTTCATTAAGGCGAGAGACACTAACAGGCAAAAACACTGTGTTTTCATGCACTGATCAATTTTTAATTTTGGGCTATTTTTCTTCCTTAACATGTATTCTTTCAGAAAAGTCCAAAGAAATGGTAGAAAATCCATATTTAGGTTTTTATTTGACTTAATTTTGTCTCTTTCGTCTGTAGATTTCTCCTAAATTCACCAAAAAGTTAACATGCTACCGTTGTCTGAGCCATGTCATGTCAGGTGTCATTGTAAAGCTCTCTCTCTCCTGAACAATGATGTAGACTCCAAAAATTCCTCCATATCCACAACCAATCGGAAAAGTACGATTTGCATTAACAATCTATGGAATTTTTTCAGTAAAGTCTGAAAGTAAAGGCCGTTTTTCCTCAGACTCTGAACCTGAAATCTCCACTTCAGCAGCACATACAGACACCAAACCTTCCAGTTTTATTCCTGTCTATATTCTGAAGGTTTTTACCGAAGGGATTGTTGATATATCATTCAAAGCCTGATTAATACAACATTTTATTCCTAAAAACAAGGCGAAATTAGATTTTTTTGGGCTGGTGACAGTATTTATTCATTTACAGAGTGATAGAAAGAGATATCCAAAATCCTCCTTTGTAAAAACATCTTACTCTAATATGTCAACAAAATAAAACAAGAATTTTGAAAGTGGCTTTATCCATTGTTCAGATTTCGGTTCTGGAAACATATGCAAATTAGAGCATATTTCATCAGATATTGCCTCATTTACATATTTAAACATAACATTTGACAAAACTTGTAATACAAAAAACATTTATCCTAATGTGAATGATAAACTTGGGAAGTTTCATGGTGATATCTGTTATTTAATTTTTTGTACCCTATTATTCACCTGTAGTGTCTCCCATTCTCCCGAGACAAAGAACCAAAGTCTCCAAAAATAACAAAGAACAAATGAAACAACTATTTCCTCTCCTTGCTGCTGTAATGAAGACGTTTGGTTTTAGAAGGTCAGCTAACGGGGGTGGACGTCTCACACGGACACGGGGGACACGGTGCCCCCCCCGGCCCCCCGGCCCCTCAGCCTCTCCGTGGCCCTCGGAGCTCGCACCCATAATAAAGTGTAGGGGCCGATCTGCCAGGAGAAAGGTTAACGTTATTAGTTGGTAGCAATTACAGCCCAACTGCTGATTCCTCTGGCACATAGAGAGAGAAGAGAGCAGCTCCTCTGAGCGCTGAGAGGTTGTGGCCGCGCTGCAGAGAGACAGACTGTGAGAGGGAGAGAGGAGCGAGGTGTGAGTCTGACTGGCAGATTGCTGGTTTTTTTAGTATATTTTATGTTTTTTTTATGTTTTTTTATTTATTTATCTAGGCTCAGAGCTGCTGGCTTCAGTTGTGCAGCGCTGCATCAGGCTGCTGCAGAACCAAACACTACACTTAGACCTCATGTGTTTTTATAAAATAAAATGGTTTCTTAATTGAATTTAGTAAAAAAATAAGAAGAAAAAAAGCACCATAACACATTAGGTGAGGATATAATTATGTGTAATTACAGGTACCAGGAGAGAAAAGTGTAAATATTCATCAACTTCAGCCCAGGTTTACTTCATCAGACCTAAAAAAAAGGAAACTAAACTGAATATTTTCGGATGTAAAGTGGTTTAAAGCTGCAGGCTCAGTAAAGCTCTGCTCCAATCAGATGTGTTTACATTGTTAACGTTGAGTATTTTGTAAAAAGTAAAACCCAGAGCAGAGTTTTTTATGATGCAGCTGCTGCTTTGTGCAAAGATGCATTGATTGGTTCCAACGCTGCGTTCACTACAAACCAGGAAAAAAACAAAACAGCAACATTCAAGCGGATGTTTCCTGCTGCTGAACTCAAACCCAAACTTTCTCTGTCACATTTCTGCAACACAACTTTTAAATATTAGGTTTTTTTTTATTGTCTAATAAGTTAATTTGTACATGAACGCATCATGTTATTAGATCCCAGAGGTTTTTATGATGCAGCTGTGACACAGAGATCCTGAACTTCATCAAATGCTGCAGTGAAACAGACATTTAAATGTTTTACTTGATTAAAGGGACAACGAGGAGTTTCTATTTGGTTATAAAGAAGTCTCACGTTAATGTGGATGAATCTCCGCTAACCACACTTGTTAATGGGCCCATTTTCGATAAATATATGGTTTTGTCTCTATCGTTATTTTGTTATTATCAGTGGTGGTGGAAATGCTGGTCGAGCCGACCAGCGTTTCTTTCTTTACTTTCGGTTTCGCGGCGAGTCATGAGAATAACGCCGCCGAATCGCTGTTTATGGTCGAACTACGACGGTATGTGATCGTCTTCGAACCTCTGACTTTAATTCTTGATGAATGAAAACATGAGTCTGTCTTGCGCCGGTAAAAGAAATGTACGGTGCACGGAGGCTCATAAATGTGTGAAAACGCTTCGCTTTTCCAAAACTCCTCATTGTCCCTTTAAATCTCCAAACATCTTCCTGTACTTTATATAAACGAGGACGTTCAGCTTCTCTGCTGCTCAACTCCAACACAAACCCTGCTCATCGTCGTAGATCAAATGAAAGAGAGGCAACAAAACTTTATACGTATTAATGTTTTTATTGAAGTTCCAGTTCATAAACTCGTGTTAAACAACCAGAGGCTCCAGGCGGTGACTTCTACTTCTTTATAAATATACAAGAGGAGAAAAACAAGGAGGAAGTGAAACATTTGAGTGTTGAACAAATCTCTCTCCATCCATCCATCCATCCATCCATCCATCCATCCATCCATCCATCCATCCATCACTCCTCCTCCTCCTCTCAGCTCTTATTCCAGTAATGGACAGATGGACAGATGGACAGATGGACAGATGGACAGATGGACAGATGGACGCCCCCAGAGATCCTCGTCCTGCTACTTTCACATCTTGCTCTTTCTTTTCATGGGGCTTTTCCTTTTTTTTTTTTTTTTGAAAAGGAAACAAAACAAAACATGGCTCATTTCATCAGGAGAGAGAGAGAGAGAGAGTGATCCTCGGTGCCAGCGCTGTAAATCTGTGTGTGTGTGTGTGTGTGTGTGTGTGTGTGTGTGCTCCATGCCAACCAGGAGCCCTGTGGGAGGAGGAGCTGCTCTCTTTGGGGTGAGAGAGTCGGGGGGGAAGAGAGGGGGGAGGAGAGGGGGGTTAAATACACCGCTGGCACCGAGTGGATGTCGACAGAAGGTGTGTGTGTCACTGTGTTGTGTCACTGTGTGTGTGTGTGTGAAGCTTTATGTCTTCCTGAAGCGTCCTCTCTGCACTGCTCTTTTCCAGCTAACACACATTTATCAGAAGTACCACAGGGAATCGAACCTGCGTCACTGCTGTCGTCTTGTTGTGGTTGTTTAGTTTCGGTTTTGTTGAGATATTTCAGGAGGTGACAACATGTGACTTTATTAGATTTATTTGTGTTTTTTAGGTTTTTTTGAATCTTTCAGAAGATCTCAGGTCGTTTCTTGAATCAAAATTTGTTTCTCTGAGTCTCTGGGGGACGGGACGTTGTTGTTGTTGTTGTTGTTGTTGTTGTTTGTAGTTTGTGAAGGCGGCAGCTGTTTCCTCCTCTCTGTTTGAAGATGTGTTTGATTCTCCAGAGTCACTCGGAGGTGAAACCTTTGATTAGTTGATTAGTAACAAATCACTTCCTGCTGCCGCTGCCACTCTGATTCTACTTTCTCTTTTACTCTCTTCTACTTCTACTTGGTCTTGTTCTTCTTTTTCTTTTTCATCATCTTCTTCTTTATGTGCTGTATTTGGACGTTTCATTATTATTTTGTGTGTGTGTGTGTGTGTGTGTGAGTCAGATGCACATGTGCAAACAACGTCATTATGAAACCAAATGATTTGATGAACCTGAATGTGGCCGATACTCAGCTGATCGATGATCAATAGATCAATTTAAAGACCATACAGCAGGAATCTGCTCTTCTCTTCTGTCAGAACCAAAAACAACAGATATTTATAATAAGTTCACACTACTAAGCATTAGTTAAGCATTAATAAATACTGAATTCTTCATTTATAACACATGAATACTCATTATTATTATAACCTTTATTTATTCTCGAGAGACATTGAGGTTACCCTCATTTTCAATGTCGTCGAGTTTAGCATGTAGTTTATAAACACTGTTAACTCATCATTGATGAGCAGTAACTGTGTTTATAAACTGCATACTAATGGGTATTCATGTGTTATAAATGAAGAATTCAGTGTTTATTAATGCTTAATAGTGTGTCTTATTATAAAGTGTGACCTAAACAGGTTTTATTTGACTCAGTGAATGAAATAAACGACACGAGGGAAAAGCAACTTCTCTTTAATTTCAGGAATCAAAGCTTTGAGTCTTCAGAGTCGACACGTCTCTTCTGTTCTTCACTTCCTCAAACTGCACTTTGTTCAGCCACTCAGCCTAAATTTTATGTAAGCACTGGGTGTGTGTGTGTGTGTGTGTGTGTGTGTGTGTGTGTGTTGTTCTTGTGTTATATGAGCTACCTGAGCTCTTTGGACGCTGATGCCATGTGGGCTCATGCACGGTTTGGAGTTTGTGTTTGGAGTACACACACACACACGCACACACACACACACACACACACACACAGGGTGCAGCAGGAATGTTTGCTGGGTTCGGCCGACGTTGTGTCAAAGCTCAGATTTGAGCACTTTGCTTTTCAAGAGCTACTTGATCGATGACATGGAGGAGTGTGTGTGTGTGTGTACTTTGTGAAGACTTACGACTTTTTAAGTTTAAAGGGATAGTTCAACATTTTGGCAAATTGGCTCATTGCCATACTTGTCAAACTTGTCCACCAGAGCGTTGTGGAGTTGTTGGATTGTGTATTTGATGAGTTTGATGAGGGAAACCAAGAAATCCCATGAGCCTCCGTAGCGTAGCTCTGAGCAGCTCACGGCTCTGCTCCACCGTTCTAAAAACAGCTTGCACCGACAATTAAAGGTAACAAACCTACTGCTATGACTGTAGGGATTATGGCAATGTATCCCTTTAAGGTTGTGTGTGTGTGTGTGTGTTTTGCACCCCGGGCTCTGGCTGTGAATCCACTATTAATGGAGTCATAGTGAAAGTGTGTGTCAGTCGGATGGTCGTTAACAATTAATTAATACTAAGTGGCACCTCGGTGTTTCCCAAACAAGAGCAGCCGCGGCTAATGAGCTGGTAATAACAGGGCAGAGTTAAGCTGTCATGGCTCCGACTTAAAGAGAATAATCTGGGATGTCGTCGTCCGATCGGAGCCTCGTGGTTAAACACGATGAATCTGTAATGAGACTAATTAAAATAAAAGATTTGTCAATGAGTCGTGGTGACGAGTTCAGCTCCCGTGTGTTTTCTGTTTCCATGTTCAGCTTCAAAAAATGAGTTTGGGATTACGAGGAGTTTCGGAAAGCAGAAATGTTTTCACACTACATTTCCCATGAGCCTCAGCGGTGCATGGTGAAATACTTGGACCGGTGCAAGGCGGACGCAAGTGAAAACATTTGCCAAGAATGTTTTAATTGATCAAGAATGAAAGTCGGAGGTTTGAAGACGATCAGATACCGTCGTAGTTCCGATACCAACTAGCGATCCAGCGGCGTTATTCCCATGACAACACCGGGCAGCGTCCGGGGAAACCGAAACTAGGAAATACTGGGCGAGTCGACCACTAAATAATAAGACAAAACAATATATTTATTATTAAAATGCACCCATTAAAGGTATAGTTCAATATTTTGGCAAATTTGGTCCATTGGTTTGTTACCTTTAATTGTCGGTGCAAGCTATTTTTAGAATGGCGGAACAGAGTCGTGAGCTGCTCAGAGCTAAAAATAGCTTGCACCGACAATTTGCTATGAATGCTATGACTATAGGGATTATGGCAATGGGCCAATTTGCCAAAATGTTGAACTATTCCTTTAACAAGTGTGGGTAACGTAGATTCATCCACATTAATACGAGACTCTTATAACCAAAAGCAAAGCAAACTCCTCTTTAAAGGATTCTGTATCAGCCTGCATTGCAATCATATACCCACAGGTGCACCCTGGGAAATGTAGTTCCTCAGAGAGAGAGAGAGAGAGAGGGGGGGGGGAGGAACAATAGAGCAGTAGCAGAGAGAGAGAAAGAGAGAGAGAGCGGGGTGGAGAAGTGAAGGCTGAGGGCCGTTTCTATACGACGACACATGACAGATGAGGTTTGCACAACAAATGACACGGAAACAAAAGGCAATTATTTGCAATTCAAAGAGTGAAAAGGAGTTCATTATGACTCGGCCTTGACGTGAGGACGCAGGTAGAAAACAAAAAAAAAAAAAGAAAAGGAAAAAAACGTTGGCTGACAGACCCGAACGTCACAACAACCCACAGTTAGTTAGTTAGACCCCAGACCACGCTCAGTGTTTTTATGGTTTAAAACAGGACGAGCATCCACTAAAATGAATAATATAAAAGAAAATAATGATTCATTTTTTATATCAGAACAAAGACTTGAGGTCTGATCCTCTAAAACACTAAAAAGAGAAAGATCTGATGAAGCTGTGAAGTGTTAAAATGTTTCAGCTCAAACCTGGAAGTTTAAAACCTTCAGCTGGTTTTTCATGTTGGAGACACTTTTCCTTTTGTTTGACCCGTAGAGAAAATGAAAAGCAAAGGAAGAAACGTGACCTCCATTACACCCAGTGTTGACACAAAGTGAAGATACAAAGATACTGGAAACCCTGAAGAACCAGTTTAGAGCCCAACGACGGCTCAACTCCATTATTCACCAGTGTAAATAAAGCTAACGGGGGAAATATGAAGCGCATTGATGATTTATAATAATAATTATTATTATTATAACTTTTATTTTAACTTGATAGTGTTAGTGATATCATAAATCGGCTATATTATAAATGATATCATATCATCATATATGGTCAAAACTGGAAGCCGGTTTTGCATTTCCGGTGGAATTGTACGTTTACGTTTCCATGGTTTTCAGTCCTTGCCAAAGTTGCGGTAAACGCATGGATCTATTAATCTATTAACGCTGGCTTTTACTGTAACACGGATGTCAGTTTGTGTGATATCCATTGTCAAAAGCTGGTGTGATGATCCATGCGTTTTACAGATTTTCATTGGAAAAAAAAAAATCCATGCATGGAAACGTAAACGTAAAATTCGTCCGGAAGAGCAAAACCGGCTTACGTTTTTGACGTTCGGAAAAATGTGGATAGCCGAGACAAAACACAAAACGTTTGAAACATACATAAGCACATCCGAAATACCAAAACGTAAAAGTGACAAAGATCAATTAAAAACAGAGACGTCTAGTTAAAAACAGGAGCAGTTGGAGGTAAAATAAGGATAAATATGGATTTAAATTGTCCTAATGATAAAAGTGTGGTGAGTTTCAGATCGTTTCGCAGCTGCAACAGGAAGAAAAATTGGACTTTCCAAATTCTAATGTACAGTATGTCAGAGACCGGCATTAAAAGATACTAAAGAGTTAATATAGGATGGTAAGAGACCAGTGAGCTTTAACAATAAATAAAATCCAGTGTCTATCACGTTTGTTAGACAGCGAGGGCCATTTAACTTTAGACTGTTAGACTTTTAAAGGAGGAATTCCTCTGAAAACAAGAGAGAAGAATCATCTCTCTCTCTCTGTGTTTTGGTCTTTCTCTCTCTGACAGCTTGTCAAGATGAACAAGGGAGTAAAATAAGAAAAAGCAGGAAAAAAAAGAAAAGGGAAAAAGCCGCCGACACTTCGCTCTCTCACTTTCAGCTTCTCTGCTCGCTTTTATTCATTCGTTTTTGTTTTTTTGATTTTTTTTCATGTTATTCATTTCACATAAACTTGAACCCAGATGTGGGACCAGCTACGTTTACAGAGACAGAGAGGAGGACGAGGACGAGGAGGGGGTTGGCGTGGGGGGTTGGGGGTTACTCGGCGATGTCAGCATTGTTGTAAACACACAGAAGTCATTGTGTGCAGAGCAGAATGGAGGACCGTCCCCTGTGATGTGGAGCTGCGGGTCGTGTTGTGTTGTGTTGTGTTGTGTTGTCCCACCGCCCCGAGGAAGACTGACCTCCTTGTCATTGTAACACACACACACACACACACACACACACACACACACAACAACAGGCCTCCTCCTGTGCGATGCGTTCGGTGTTGTTAGGGAAATCTCAGCAGCGTCTCTACTTGGATCGATGAATTCTGACAGGGTTCTTACGGATCCTTAAAAAGTCTTAAAAGGCATTGAATTCAGTAATCTAAAAACAAGGCCTTGCCCTTTAATTTGGCATTAAAATGTCTTAAATCAAATTTTCAAACGTCTTAAAAATGTTAACACTTGGTTAGTGGGATTTTATGATTGTAATTAGTCTCAAATCTCAAAATAATTGTTAACATTCTGACATAGAGAAGTTAGTGGTGGTCGTCAACGCTAAACTTCTCACCGCCACCAGCTCCCAAATCTGTTTTTTTTTTCCCCCCTAATCATTCATGTAGCAGTCACTTTACCTTGGACCACATAGGAAAGTGGGTAAAATTGTCCCTAACCCTATGTAATAGATGTGGTGAGGTTTTTAAAAAAAAAAAATTTATGCATTTGTGTTTATTGTAAAGTCGGTCTTAAATTTAATTTCAAGTGGCATTAAAAACGTCTTAAAAAGTCTTAAATTTAAGTTGGCTTAAGCTGTAGGAACCCTGTCTGAGCATGTACGTCACTCAGCGCTGACATAATGCATGATGGGTAAAAAAAATCATCATCTATATACGTCTGTACAGCCAGTTTACAATGGCCGACGTTTCAGGCAGGTCAAAGCTCCGCCCTCTTTTTTTATTTTATTATCTAAGCACAAACGAGAGCGAGCGGCGAGCAGGGATCAGTTATTATTCAGAGGTAAAGAGTCACATCAAGGGAGCGTTTGAGTTACAAAGCTGACGGTTTTTTTTCTGCGGCCGTGGGTCAGACGTTAATGGCGGAAAAAGTCATAAAACAACAAAGTCCTTTAATAAAAATGGATGCACACGAAACGGCGTGATGGTTTAAAGCAGCTGGGAGGAGAGACGACTACAAAGAGATTCATAATAATATAATATATGTAGGGAGGAAAAAAAGATGCAGGAAATGATCAGTGACTTCAGACGTCATCGTACAGGAGCCTTTTATTATTATGAAGTTGATTCTTCCAATGATCGCCTGTTTGATTCTTACATGAAACTTGGATTAAAAAAAACAAAGTAGAAGAAAAGAAACTCTCGGTTCGTAGACGGTAAAACAAGCAGAACAAGTGAACGCACCCCAGCAGCAGGACAGAAATTAGGAAAATGATGCATCTACGTTTAGTAAAAAATGACCATTAACAAACTAAACATTAACAAGTTTAGGTCTAAACATTAAAGGGCTAGTTCAACATTTTGTTTTAGAGGTAAATGCAGAGACTGCTTGCTGAAAAATAAGCGGTTTTGCATGAATTTCCCTCTAAAACAACTCTGTCTGGTAACGTGTTATTATCTCATAGTGTGGTGAATGTGCAGGTCACAACTTGTCCACCAGAGCGTTGTGGAGTTGTTGGATTGTGTATTTGATAAAGAGTTTGATGAGGGAAACCGAAGAAATCCCATTAGTCTCCGTAGCGTAGCTCTGAGCAGCTCACGGCTCTGCTCCGCCGTTCTAAAAATAGCTTGCACCGACAATTAAAGGTAACGAACCTACTGCTAAAACTATAGGGATTATGGCCCAATTTGCCAAAATGTTAAACTATTCCTTTAACCTGCCTGTGAGTCGGCACCGCGTTGGTTCCTACTGTTAACAAACTCATGCATATTCATGGGCAGGCCTCAGCAAACAGCCGGGGAAACCCAGTTGTTTGTTTGGAACTATTTTCAGCGGTGGATTAATACGCATTTGGTGCTGCAGCGAGGGTTACAGCGTGGGATTATAAACGCAAACACTGATGCACAAACAACGCAGCACTGTTGGTTTTCATCCATGACGAGTAGGAGCATCCAGGAAACAGAAACATCCTCCTTTAACTTTCATTTCTCTAAATCGGTTGTTTATTTCTCATCTTGTATCAGTTTGTGATTCTGGTTCCTGCACCAAACGGAGTCTCAGTCGACTAAGTAACGCTGTGTTTCTTGGAGACGTCGGCGCCGTCTGTGCTCGCCTCCCGCCTCCTCAGCCGCTCCGGCCTCTTTGTCTACAAACCTGCAGCTTGTCATTCATCTATTTATTCCTGCAGACGCTGCCTCCTGCTCTCACATGGAGGTGTTCCAATATGTTCCTCGTCTGGCTCGTCCCCACCGCTGCTGCTGCTGCTGTGGTTGTATGTTTGATTGTGTTGTGGTGATGCTGTGGTAAAAAAAGTAAAATCTCTATTTTCTTCTCTCAAAACCCGATTTCTGTTTACGATTCCCATTTTTTTGGTGAAATGACAAAAGGCAAAGAAATTATTTCAAATATGCATTTTTTTTAAATTGAAATAAGTTTACAACGGGGAAGTGTTTCGCTCTTCATCCTAAGTGTCAAAGCCGTACTATTCCACACAGCGGACTTGCTCTTGGTCTTTTTGGCAACAAAATTCTCGCCAACATGTTTGTTTACAATGTGTGGGGACAGCGCCGAAGTCACTACGGCAACCCAGCGCAGCCCAGATACATGAACGGGGGCTCTACCGTAATTATCCTAGTTAAAGGGATAGTTCAACATTTAGTCAAATTGGCCCATTACCATAATCCCTATAGTCATAGCAGTAGGTTCGTTACCTTTAATTGTCGGTGCAAGCTGTTTTGAGATCAGCAGAGCAGAGCCGTGAGCTGCTCAGAGCTACGCTACGGAGGCTCATGGGATTTCTTTGGTTTCCCTCATCAAACTCATCAAATACACAATCCAACAACTCAACAACGCTCTGGTGGACAAGTTGTGAGCTGCACATTCACCACGCTATGAGATAATAACACAACGTTACCAGACAGAGTTGTTTTAGAGGGAAATGCGTACCCGAAACTACATTTCAAACATGGCTACTGGGCATTTCAAAAGCACAAGTAGTTCTGAATATTTGCTTCATGTGTTGTAATGTACACATCAGCTGTTTTTCATGAATTTCCCTCTAAAACAACTCTGTCTGGTAACGTTGTGTTATTACCTCATAGCGTGGTGAATGTGCAGGTCACAACTTGTCCACCAGAGCGTTGTTGAGTTGTTGGATTGTGTATTTGATGAGTTTGATGAGGGAAACGTGGAAATACCGTGCTCTGCCATTCTAAAAATAGCTAGCTCCACTGTGGTGGATGTTTCTGAGATGAGGCATCAACCTGCTGCTGTTTCCCTGCTCGCTGCTGCAGCGTCCATCGCTCCTCTGTTGGCTCAACACTGAACAACAGGAGCTGCTGTGGCTGAAGACGCTCCGCAGAATTAAAACACCATAAAATCAGCGGAGTTCTCTTCTTTTTTTTGATGATGATTAGTGTAATTACCATAACGACCTGCAGGAGCTGAGCGTCGGCCCTGCTCGTCTTTTATTGTGGACAACGGGTGGAAGACGTCGCTCGTCCATTTGCTTTGATGCAGCTTTCAAACCTCTTGTCATCAGCTAATTTAGCTTTATATCATTTCCATTAGCTTGTTGAAGGAGCAGGTGGAGGACGCACGCTAATGGTCGTCTCAGTCAAACACACACACACACACACACACACACTGTTTGTTAATGGAAGTGGCAAATGTGTGACTGTGGTGTTGACGCCAGGTGAAAGTTTCAGAGAATATGTTTTTAATATATGTTGTTGGTTTCATCCATGCTACTGATGATTTAAGGACTGAAAAAGTGGATTTCACACCTTCAGTTTGTGCAGCAGTGAGACAACAACGCTGAGGAAACGTAGCAGCAGCGTCAACGGCTAGAAAACAAAAAAACAACAGGAAGTTCAGTTCTCAAAACGGCATAAAATCGGGAGCAGGTACAAGAAAACGGAAAAGAAAATTAGTTTCCTGAACCTTCGGTCTCTCCGGCCACATAAAGATCAACTCCTGGACCGTTTTCCTTTTTTATTTTATCCAGTTTCTGTTTTCCGTTTTCTAATTTCTGTTTTTTTGTTGTTGCGTTTTCTCGTTTCTGTTTTCCATTTACTGAATACAACATCTGAATAGTTTTGATGAATGAATTAAAAAGACTCAGATTCTCTAAGAGAACCAAGGTCACAAACAACAATAATCAATCAGGTGAATAATGTTTTCCTCTTCTTTTCTCGGTGATCCATTAGAATCAGGATTCAAGTGTAAAAATCAGTTCTTAAAGAACGGCTTCTTTAAACACTGCAAACACTCAAAATCTTTCCAAGAATACTTATTTCTTGTCACAATGTCTCATTTCTAGTCAAAACTAATCTCTTTCCACTTAAAATAAGACTCATCACCTAAAAAATGAACTTGTTTTTAGATCATTTTTACTTGTTTCAAACAAATTTTCAATTGAAATAAGTAGAAAAATCTGCCAGTGAAGCAAGTTTTTTGTGCTTGTAATAAGAAAGAAAAACCTGCTCCACTGTCAGATTATTTCAAGTGAAAATATGCTTGAAAGAAGTGAAAAGTGTCTAAAAACAAGCTAGTTTTTTATGATGAGTCTTATTTCAAGTATAATGAGACTTGTTTCGACTAGAAATGACATTTTGACTAGAAATAAGACAAATATTCTTGGTAAGATATTTGAGTTTTTGCAGTGAACTCATTCATCAGCAAATCCTCACATTTGTGAAGCCCCCTCCCCCCACCCACCGATACTTTACTACACATTAGCTTTCCTCCGTGTTAGCGCGTCGTCAGTCGGCGGTGACTTCCTGCAGCGATCAGTCATTAACACCGGACAACAAACCTGACAACGCTGCAGATAATTTACGGTGTGCAGCACGGAGCAGTGGGACAGTAAAATTTAATTTAATGCACCTTTTTTTATGCTCGCAACAAGGGCTTCTTCTGCAGCACACACACACACACACACACAGACACACACACACACACACAGAGCAGGGTAAGTGGAGGTGACAGGGCCAGCTGTGCAGTGTGAGGCCGGGCAGGCTGGCAGAGCTGGGGGCGCTCAGCCTCCTCTGTGTGTGACCGTGTCAGCCTCAGTTAGGTGTCAAGCCCACCAGGCCGCTCGCTGCTCACACACACACACACACACATGCAGAAACACACACATATGCACACAGATACACACACACATGCACACTCTCTCTCTCTCTCCAATAAAAGTGAAGGTCAAGCAACAAACGCCGCCGTCACTCCCGTCTCTGCCAGGAGAAATGTCACTTGTATTTTTATCTCCTCCTCTCTCTCTCTCTTTCTCTGCTGCATCTCATCCTCTCATCCTCTCATCCCTCCTTCCCCCTCATTCTCTCTCTCTCTCTCTCTCTGTATCTCTGTTTCTGTATCTCTGTTTCCTTCCCCCTCATCCTCTCTCTCTGTTTCTCTTCTTACCTATTTGTTCCATCCTTATCCCTCCTCGCTTTCTCCATCATGTCACATCATCTTCTCTCTGTTTTTTTTTCTTTTTAACCCTCTTCATCCTCATTTTTTTTCCTCCTCCATATTGTTTTCACACATGTTTTTCTTTTCTTGCCGTGTCTTCACTCTGCTTTCACTATTTTGACATTTTATCAGGATTATGTCACACACAGTGTCACCACAGGCTCTGCTGCTGCTTTCAGACCAGGCAATAGAGGAATCAATCAGAGCTCAAACATCTCTGGAGTTTTTTTTTCATTTTTTTTTTCATTTGGTTTCTGCCCAGAGGCGCTTTTTATATTCAGCAACTTTTTCTTTTCTTTTCTTTTTTTTTTTTTATATCATAGAATATTTCCTAACACCCACCTTTAAATGAGCGCGTTACTGTTTCAGCTGCAGACATTTTCGTCTCAGACTTAATTGTGGCGTAGGCAGGTTCGTTTTTTCATCTTCTCCTCCTTCTTCATTTCTTCTCCGTCTGCATCTCTTCAAACGCGCCGCTGTTGATTTAAAAAAAAAAAGAGAGAAAGAAAGAAAGAAAAACTTTTCTCTTTTCTTTCCTTTTTTCACTAATATCATCACCTCTCACACTTACAGTTTACAGACGACAAACCTCTGAGGTCGTCGTGTAAAAAGCTCTCAGATGCTTTTAGCTGCTACATGCATGTGATTTTATTATTTACATAAGTAGAGCTGCACAATGAGACAAAAAAAAAAAAAAAATCAAAGTGCATTTTCTGTGCGTCCCAATATCCTAAACGATGAATGAATGAATGAATCGGGGTCTTTGTGCAAGTGTTTTTCAAAGTAAATTGCTTTTTCAACGCTTAAAGGAAAAAGAAGTTCAGTAGGTATTTAAAGAGTTCACAGCGTGTGAAAGATATGAAAGATTTTTTTTTTTTTTTAAATATTCAAGTCTAATTTACGGTTCCTCTTCACGCCTTCCTCCAAAAAAAAAAAAAAGCTCCATGAAACTGATTCCTCTCTGCTGGATTAAGCGCAGCAGCAGTTTGGAGGTTTCAGCTGCAGCTGTGACACTGAGAGCAGCGTGGAGCGGCCCAGAGAGCCGTGGTAATGAATGTAAGGGTCAAAAGCAGAAGGACAAATTCCTTTTGAAATGTCATCTAAGAGAGAGATGGTTTTAAAAAAAAAAAAAAAAAAAAAAAAAATGTGCAGAAAGAGGAAAAAAAAGAAAAGAAAAAGGGGCCACAGCGGGGTGGAGGAGGAGTGGGTGGAGTTATATTTGGCTGGAGGTAAAAGTCAGTGACTCTCCACTGGAGTTTGTAGCTACAAAAACTGGATGTTGAAGCTTTTGTCGCAGAAAACAGTCGACTCTGAGGAGAAGAGAGAGAGGTCGACTACGACTCCCAGGAAGCTTTGGGGTGAGACGTCTGAAACTGTGTGTGCAGCAGCTAAAAGTTTCTTTTGAACGTATCAATCGATTGATCGATGGAGAGAGAATCAGTTTGTTGTGACGGTAAAAAACCGAGAAACGCAGAAAATTATATATTTTTTTAGATTCAGTTTGTTGTTGAGTTTGTTTTTCATGTGTCGTCCTCAAAACGGGAGCTAAGGCTCATGCATGTATTTACTATTATTGTTCCTATATTATCTTTGTTCCTACTAGAGTCACACCTCTTGGCTTTTCTCATCTCCATAGCAACAGCTGATGGGGGCTCATGTGTTTTGGGGCGAAGCAACAGTATTGTTGTGTTTTGTTGCATCAGTGACGGTAGGCCTAGTTTTATTGTGTTTGTTCTCAAGCTTCTCTTTCGGTGTCAGCCAATCAGAGGAGAGGAGGCTCTGGATCTCTGCTCTGATTGGCCGACTGTTTTCTGTTTGAGTGATCCAATAGAAAGTACTAGAGCAGATTTCAGAATAAAACACTCAGAGAAACCACAAATCCTGCAAAGTTGTTGGATGGATGGTGGGTTCAGGTGGTGGTGAGGAGGCGGGGCTTTGTTGTGACATCACAATGTGACAGGAAGTCCTGACGGCTGGTTTTTAAAGGCTCAGTTTCTGAATACAGGCTGTGTGCATTTCTCTGTGGACTGAGGCTTTGATACTTTCACAGTATTAATATAGAACCTAGAGCTGCTTTATAATCACATGGACATCTACCTTTATACTGTATGGAGCTTTAATCTACCTTTATACTGTATGGAGCTTTAACACAAACATCTACCTTTATACTGTATGGAGCTTTAACACAAACATCTACCTTTATACTGTATGGAGCTTTAACACAAACATCTACCTTTATACTGTATGGAGCTTTAACACAAACATCTACCTTTATACCGTATGGAGCTTTAACACAAACATCTACCTTTATACTGTATGGAGCTTTAACACAAACATCTACCTTTATACTGTATGGAGCTTTAATACAAACATCTACCTTTATACTGTATGGAGCTTTAACACAAACATCTACCTTTATACTGTATGGAGCTTTAACACAAACATCTACCTTTATACTGTATGGAGCTTTAACACAAACATCTACCTTTATTTTGAAGGAGCTTTAACACAAACATCTACCTTTATTTTGAAGGAGCTTTAACACAAACATCTACCTTTATTTTGAAGGAGCTTTAACACAAACATCTACCTTTATACTTCAATCTTTAGAGTTGCTGTCCACATACTTCTGTCTCTACAGTGTAACTCCTCACTCTGGTTGGATACTGGACATATTCATTTTTTTGTCTCTACTCATAATAATCCAGATGTTTGAGGTTTTTCCACTTGATGAGCGTTTTCTCTCTGAAGTGACTTGTAGCTTGTTTTTTTCCTCCCTTCATTTAAAAAAAAAGGAAAGAAAAAGCTGCGTGAAACACGTTTCTTTACGGCTAATTCTGGCTGCAGCCTTTTGTAATTTGGGCATTTTATCTGCCGGTTGTTGCCACAACAATGGGAGCAGTGTGCTGCGCTCCAGAGAGCCGCCGGCTGTATAAATCAGTGTAAGAGATCAGAACCACAAGGACAAACTCATGTGAGTCATATAAAAGAAAAATACTTGTAAAAAGAGAGACTGGGGTCATAAACCACCCACTGCATTTGTCACTGGAACTGCAGCTGAATAAATGACATTAAACCTCTCATCCAGACTATAATTGATCCAGATTTTTCATTTTTTCCATCAGATTTCCTTCAAGTGTCATTTAAAACAACAAAAGCAGAAGTCGTTTTGTGTGTGTATATTGAGTATATTCTCTGTTTTCTTTGTCTCGGAGGCCGTGTTTCTCCTTTGTGCTGTTTGAAGTGCAGCGTCTTCATTCACTTTTATCCACCTCACAGTAAAGGCACCGCGTTCCTATAGCAACACGACTGTTGCTTTTACAGTATATCAGTGTTTTCAGCGGGTTTTACTGTAAAACATCTGATCATACATGCATTTTGCTGCTTTGCATTGTGGGAACTTCAATCTCATGATCTTGTCTCTAGATCTGTTGTTGTTGAGTGTTTTTGGAGTGGGTTTTTTTTTTCTTTTTCTTGTCTTTTATGCTGACAGCTGCGGTTTGGACGCGATGTGCCGTCATGAGCGTCATATCTCAGGAAAAGACCTTGAGGGGAAACTCAAGGATGCACCGAGAGGGTTTTTGGTTGGTTAAAGGTCACGAGGCGTTTTTGGCTTTAACTCAAGAATCCAACACGGAGGCGTAGGTCACTCCTCTGGAAACTCAGCTTTTCCTTTTTTTTTTTTAAGGGGAAACACTACAGGTGAATAGGGTAAAACATTTTAAACTAACAGATATCACCATGAAACTTCCCAAGTGTATCACTCACATTAAGACAACTATTTTTTGTATTACAAGTTTTGTCAAATTTTATGTTTAAATATGTAAATGAGGAAATATCTAATGAAATATGCACTACTTTGCATACATTTCCAGAACCAAAATCTGAACAATGGATAAAGCTACTTTCAAAATTCTTGTTTTATTTTGTTGACATATTAGAGTCAGAAGTTTTTACAGAGGAGGATTTTGGATATCTCTTTGTATCTCTCTGTAAATGAGAAAATACTGTCACCAGCCCTAAAAAAAAATCAGATTTGGCCCTGTTTTTAAGAATAAAATGTTGTATAAATGAGGCTGTGAATGATATATCAACATCCCCTCTCTTAAAAACCTTCAGAATATAGACAGGAATCAAACTGGAAGGTTTGGTGTCTGTAAGTACTGCTGAAGTGGAGATTTCAGGCTCAGAGTCTGAGTCTGAAAAACTCATTTTGAGAAAACGGCCTTTAAAGACTTGTACTGTAAAATCTCATAGATTGTTAATGTTTATCATACTTTTATGATTGGTTGCAGATACGGAGGAAATGACAAATTTTCGAGCCTACATCATTGCTTAGGAGAGAGAGCTTTACAATGACACCTGACAGACAACAGTAGCATGTTAACTTTGGTGAATTTAGGAGAAATCTACTGACGAAAAGAGACAAAATGAAGAAAATGAAAACCTTAATGTGGATTTTCTACCATTTCTTTCGACTTTTTCTGAAAGAATACATGTTCAGTAAGAAAAATAACCCAAAATCTCAAAATTGATCAGTGCATGAACAACCAAAAACATTGTTTTTGCCTGTTAGTGTCACTCGCCTTAATCAAATCAGTTTAATGAGTTTTTCCGATCATTTTGACAAGGTGAAGGACGTTTGTGTTTGTGCTCTTTGATCTGGTGCCAAAACTCAAAGTGTGGCGCTGATAAGTCGCTGCTGCTGCTGTTGTTGTTGCAGGTTTTTTGTCCCAGACACGTGTGCACTGTGTTGCTGCTGCTGAGAGTCAGATTGAGGAGATGAAGCTGCCAAAAAGCCACCGACTGTTGTATTGTGAAGAACCAGTGACAAAATCCCCACAGCTGTAATTCTGCAGGAAAAAAAAGTCAGTAAAGCATGTGACGGGCAGGTTTGACTCTTTGGTTCTGATATAATGAAGCTCTTTGGTTTGTTCTGAGCCGGTTCATGTTAGTTCATCTGTGTCTCAGTGTGTGTGTGTGTGTATCAGTGTGTGTGTGTGTGTGTTTTGTCAGTTTTGGATGTGGTTAATGAGTCGTGAACATTTTGTGAACTAAGGTGTGTCGTCGTATCAGCGGCTCTTTGACCGTCGTCCACCTTTGGACCGTGAGGAGCAGCCGGGTTCAAGGATAGTTAACGGCTATAAACACACTTCCTCCCTGTATATGTGTGTCTCTGTGTGTGTGTGTGTGTGTGTGTGTGTGTGTGTGTGTGTGTGTGTGTGTGTGTGTGAGCGAGCAGTGGGCGGAGCTATAAGAGCACATTCCTCTATATTAGTGATAATATCATTTAATATTAATGTGAGAAGGAGGCTGCTCTGCTGCTGCTGTGTCAATATTGAACTGCAGAGCTGCTCCTTCTTTCTCCTCCTCCCTCCTCCTCTCTCTCTCTCTCTCTTGTTTTATCGCTCACACGCACACACACACACACACACATGCGCACACATTAACACACACACTGTCAAACTAAGAAAAGAGAGAGAACACAACCTGACCTTTAATTTGCAAAAAGGGAAATATTTATGACCAGTTGTTAAAGCTCTCTTGGGTACAGTGCTGCATGTGTGTGTGTGTGTGTCTGTGCATGTGTGTGTGTGTGTGTGTGTGTGTGTGTGTGTGTGTGTGTTCATTGTTAGGCCAACACACTAATGTATAGATATTTCCATTTAAAGACCTTCTCCTCCTCCACTCTGGGTGTGGATTCACAATGTGTTTCTGTAGGTAGTGGTGTGGACACATTAAGACGACTTAAAAGCAGCCATATGGTCATATCTGTGTGTGTGTGTGTGTGTGTGTGTGTGTGTGTGTGTGTGTGTGTGTAGATGTGTGTAGGTGTGTAGATGTGTGTGTGTGTGTGTGTCACGTGTTCCCCCTCCCCCCTCCTGCCCAAATCACTGCAGCACTTCGGCTCAGCTCCAAAATGGCTTCAGATCTGAAACTCTCACCATGGGGTGCTCCCTTAATGCCACCGTGTGTGTGTGTGTGTGTGCTTTTGTGTGTGTGTGTTAATGTGTGTAGGCCTATGTGTGTGTGTTTGGTTTGTGTGTGTATTGGCAGTGCAGGTGAAGAGTTCTCATCTCCGTCTCTTTTCGAGGAAATTATTTCTTCTTTCTTGTAAACATCTACTTGAAGCTTGTTGGTTTGTGGGTTCAAGAGCAGCTTCAGTGTGTGTGTGTCTGTGTCTGTTTGTGTGTGTTAATGTGTGTGTGTGTGAGCTGAAGAAGCCTGCATGGTGGCTGAGCGGTGAAACATCCTCACCTGGCCTTGGTTGGTTGAGTCTTTGTGTTTCCTCTCTCCTCCATGTTCAGACGTTCTCTCTCTGTGAATCTGAAAACTTTTTCTATTTTTCTTCCGGCTGGTTGAGAAGAAGTTGTTGATTTCAGTTCCTTTCCTCGACGATCTTTGTTGTTACATATCATTTTCTAACAGTTATCCAGACTAAACAAACCACGCTTACCTTATTTTCATTTCTTTTGTTTTTCGTTATTTGTTTGGAGCGTCTTCGTACATGCCAAACACATCCTCATGACGTTTGCCGTGAAATACAGAACGAATCACCTTGTTGTTAGAAAACCAGCATGAGAACAATTGTGACAGATGAGAGTTCTCATTTTTCATGTCACTATATCGCCGTTTAGACTAATCTGATGTTTGTAAAGTTTATAAAACCAATGACTGGCCAACATTACTGTTTCTGTGTGCACATTTTTGTAATTAGTCATGGTTATCATAGATTAGCAGGGCTAACGGTTAGCTACCTGTTTAACTTTAATAACTCAGTGACTCAATAAACGCTTCATGAAAAAATATTTTTTTCCAGCGGATATCTGAGTTACAACATGACTGAGCTAACTGGAGTAGTTTCATGTCGTGTCCGACAACGGGAGGGTTTTAACAGCTGACGTCCTGATGTTAGCTTCGCTACTGCCGTTAGCTTAGCTACCGTTAGCTGTCCCTGTCAGCTGCAGCCACTGATGCTTTCTAGACACTGTGATTCCCCCAAAATGAATAAATACAACACATAGCAACACAAAACACACACACAGAAATAGTAATGTTTCTTCAATCATTTCAGATCTGTCTAAACGGTGAAAGGGCGTGAAAAACATGATATAGCCTACTATATATAGGCTAGCTAAACTCTCGCTCACTACTGTGAATTCAAATGACATGCTGGTTTTCTACCCAGAAGTAGCTGTAAATAACAAGGCGATCCGTTTTATAGCCTAAGGTCTTCTCGTTTGCAATCCCAGAGATGATCTAGTTTCATTGTCATGGTAACAGCACAATGTCGTCCCTTATTACTAGCCTACATTACAATGCACTTCTCCCTTTTGCTCCTGTTATAATCACTGTGACCACTAGATGTCGCCTAGCAGCGAAACGTAACGACAACCTGCTGAGATTTTTACAATTCTGTCGATATGGAAAATATTTTTTTAAATGTCCATCAAACAGCGACAACTTTGTGACATATTGCTAGTTGTCTTTTTAATTTTAAATTCATTTTATTTGGGAATTAAAACACTGTAAAGTCTAAAAAAGCAACAATCTTTCATGTAGAGTTGATATTGTCGTGTCCTGTGTTGTAGAGAGATGCCGTTCATATCTCACGCTCTGTGAAGAAAATTGAGCAGCTAACAGCTTTAATTGTGCTTCGGCCTCAAACACACGGACGTCTCTGTCTCCTGGACGTGGACTCATGCTTTTGTTCATCATATGACGTCCGGCGGCACAAAAACACGATTTCATGTCCCAGATTTAACCCGTGAAAACAGAACAACCAAACACACATTGTCTCACAGTCTCCGTGATCTGTGACGTCTCAGTGTTTTGTCCTGAGTGTCAGCGGGTTTCAGCTGTCCTCAAATAGCATTTCATTCTACATTTAATTTGACTTTGACACAACAATCGGAAGAATTAGGAGCTTTAAAGTGAACCACGATGGCCAGACTCACAGTGAACCGCGACGTCCACGTCTACATCGCTGACGTAGGCTAAAATGAGAGATAGCGAGATAGAGAGATAAATTTTATTTGCCATTTGTACATTTGTTAAGGTACATAGGAATTCTTGTGCACAGTACAAACATAGGCCTACAACAAACAAGTAAAGATAAGCAAGTGCACACAATTTAAAAGGAAAGATATAAACAGTAAAGAGTAAAAAAGGCAATGAATAACAATAAATAGTACATTAGGAGTTGGAATTTGCTTTTTTTCTGATGGAGAAACGTACAAAACACTGACATGTCCACAGGTGTTGAGTTCAGGGAACCAGCGTGTCGGTAATTACCAGAGCTGCTGCTGAGACTTTTGCTCTCAAACATGCTTTTAAACAAAAAAAAAAAAAACCTTGAACATCACAGAGCCAGAAGAACCACTGCTAGGGTTTTATGTTTTTTATTTTATCCTGGTCAAGATATTCAAGCTGAGGTGCAACCATTAGCAGTTGAGCTCACAGCACAGCACGACCAGGTAGAAGACACTAATGGTGTTTTTGTGGGGGGAAAACTTCCTGAAAACTTCTAAAAAATAAAAAACTTAAGAAATAAAATAAGAATAAAAACACATTAAGGGTTGAAAATGGTACAGCTTTTTTTTATACTCAGAGGCAGCAACACCACCCTGACCCTGGTGGTCAGAGATAGTCTGCTAATCCTCTGGTGCAGAGATTAGTTTAAATGTCACGTTCCCTAAATAAAATAAATGCAAATTTAATCTCACATTTAAATTAAAGGACCAGATTGTCTTCATTTCCTGTTTTGTTTTGAAGTTATGATCCATAAGAGGTTGTAAAAACCATCTCAGTGTAGTTTTCTATCTCCTTTGAAGGGCTAGTAACAACAGGTCAGTGTCAGCCAATCAGAGAGGAGGAGGCTCTGAGCCTTCTTCTGATTGGATGACTGTTTTCTGACTGATCCAATAAAGAATAGAGCAGATTTCGAAATAAAACACTCAGAGAAACCACAAATCCTTCAAGTTGTTGGATGTTTGGGTCCAGGTGTTGAGGGGGCGGGGCTTAGTTGTGACATCACAAAGTGACAGGAAGTCCTGACGGCTGGTTTTAAGGCTCAGTTTCTGAATACAGGCTGTGTGCATTTCTCTGTGGACTGAGGCTTTGATACTTTCACAGTGTTAATATAGAACCTAGAGCTGCTTTATAATCACACTACACATGGACATCTACCTTTATACTGTATGGAGCTTTAACACAAACATCTACCTTTATACTGTATGGAGCTTTAACACAAACATCTACCTTTATACTGTATGGAGCTTTAACACAAACATCTACCTTTATACTGTATGGAGCTTTAATACAAACATCTACCTTTATACTGTATGGAGCTTTAACACAAACATCTACCTTTATACTGTATGGAGCTTTAATACAAACATTCACTTCACATTTCACTCAGAATTCGTATCTAATGCAGAACTAAAGTTATAAATCAGCATAAAAAACTAATCTTCCAATCAGAGCAGCTGACAATCATCTTTGTGTGTGTGTTTGTGTGTGTGTGTGTGTGTGTGTGTGTGTGTGTTTTAAGGGGGAATTTCACTTATTAAATCCATACATCTTCCCCTTATGTGCCTCGCCGCTGTGAATCGCCTCCTTTGTCTGTCAAAAATGTAAGCAAGCACGACTTCATGTGAAAATCATATGATAACAGGAAGCCCCCCCCCACCCCCAACCCCCACCCCCACACACACATACACATACTATATAGGCTGCAAATACACACACACATACACGCACCAACTGTCCAAAAATATCGCTGTTGTTCCATCAGCTCTGGGCCTCCTGACCTCGTTAACTCGCCCAGATTTCAACCTCACATCTGGCTGATGCTGCTCAGCCTAATGCATATGTATATATAGGGTACATATATATATATATATTTATGTATACAGTATATATTATAATACACCACTTGCCTCTTCACTTGAATGGAAAATCTCCTGCTTCTTCTCCTTCAAAATACTTCCTCTGCTCCCCCCCCCCCCTGTTGACTAGCTGCTGATTTACTGTCAGTGATGTGCAGCGAGTCGCATTCAGACTCTTCTGCTGAGAGAGGCTGCTGATAAAAGGCTCAGATAAAAGTCAGATTGAAGCCATTAGAGTCCGTCTCTCTTCTCCATAAACGAGCTCACACAGCGTTGTGGTTTAGTCCTCTCAGAGCGGACCGAGCAGCTCCAGCCAGAGTGTAAAGTGTTCGACCTCTGACCTCAGGGCTAAAAAAAAAAAAAAAAGGTCAAAGCTGCCGATCTGTTTCAATTAGAAACCTGTTGCTAAGCCACTTTCTTTCTTTTTTTCCATGAGGGAACAAAAGAGCGTTTTTATTTTACTCTCTTTATGTGCACATGTATGAGAAAGTAGACATGTTGTTGGATCAACAGACTAAATGTATCTTCAGTAAAAAAATTCAGCTTCATCTTTAAGTATGAGCCTTTTCTAAAATGATCTAAGACTGAAACTGTGCGGAGATATTTTAATATTATTAAAGTGTTTCTGTACATACCATATTGACTTGCTATTTGTTTGATATTTTTGCAGTTCTTCAATTTGATAATTAATATTTAATTTCTCACAGTGTAAAAGCCAAAATGGTGTGAATCTTTATTTATCTTTCCAAATTCTGAATGTTAATCCTCGAAAACATAAGAATAGTGTTGTTTAAAAAGATTCAAGCAGCAGAGATTCAATTTTTGGTCTTTGATGACATTTGTAATAATTTACTTTTTAGCCTCTTTTACCTTTTTGACCACATTACAGTATAGTAATTCATTTTAAGAGTTAAAGTAATTGTTGTTTTTCATTGTAATACTGCACAACAGTCACATTTAAACCTGCTGTCACTTCTTGTTCTTGTAATAGTTGTGAATATTCACTGTGTTTATTCCAGGTTTAATCAATGTTATTGACTCCAGAGAAAAAGCAGCAGCAGCAGCAGCAGCAGTAGTTCCCTTAAACGTGTAACCCATTAATACATAAATGCATTAAATAAGATTGAGTGTTATTTAAGTTTGTGCCAAGACTGAACATAAACTCAGAGAGGAGGTTTTGATCTTATTTGGCCGGTGGACGCGGACGCGGGCGTCTTGTCATGTCTGAACAACAAACCTCTGTTTCACATGTAATCACATCAAACTGCAGCCGACGAGTCTGATGATCCCAAATTATCCAATCAAACTTTATTGTGCCGAAAAAGCATCAGTGCTCGCTCACTGTCTGAGAGCTGGAACCAGGAAAACTTCATTCACTCCACTGGTGATGATACAGTATATCTCACCTCGAATGAAGAATATGTGATTATTTTAACCCAAACCACGTTTACATTTAAATTACTTATTGTTTCTATTAAAGTTCCATACAGTATAATAGATGTTTGTGTTAAAGCGTTTTGGAGTTGTTGGATTGTGTATTTGATGAATTTGATGAGGGAAACCAAGAAATCAAATTAGCCTCTGTAGCGTAGCTCTGAGCAGCTCGCGGCTCTGCTCCGCCGTTCTAAAAACAGCTTGCACCGACAATTAAAGGTAACAAACCTACTGCTATGACTATAGGGATTATGGCAATGGGCCAATTTGCCAAAATGTTGAACTATCCCTTTAACACTGTGAAAGTATCAAAGCCTCAGTCCACAGAGAAATGCACACAGCCTGGATTCAGAAACTGAACCTTAAAACCAGCCAGTCAGGACTTCCTGTCACATTGTGATGTCACAACTAAGCCCCGCCCCCTCACCACCTGGACCCAAACATCCTAAAATTTACAGGATTTAGTTTCTCTGAGTGTTTTATTCTGAAATCTGCTCTATTTTTTTATTTTTATTATTGGATCACTCGGAGAACAGCCAGCCAATCAGGCTCAGAGCCTCTTCCTCTCTTCTGATTGGCCGACACTGACACAAAATACCTATATGTGGACGTTCAATGCGACTTGTCTGGATGATGGCGTTGGCGTCGTACCAGATGACTCTTTATCCCAGTTCGCTACTTAAAGCACGTGGCTCAGTGGAGCTGCCATTTAGTGCACGTATCCTCCACACACACACACACACACACACACACACACACACACACACATGCATAGGCTACATAAATAAATATAGAGTTAGTCAATCAGTCAGTCAGCATGAGGCCTCAGTAAAAGCCTTTACCGTGTGTTTATGGTGAGAGGGGGAGGAAACGGACGGATGGAGCTTCACAGCAGGTCGCTCTCTCTCTCTTTCTCTCTCTCTCTCTCTCTCTCTCTCTCTCTCTCTCTCTCTCTCGTCCATCAGATCCTTTGTGTGGTGGTGCAGAGTGAAGAAGACGCCTTCTTCCTCTCCCATAGTAAATCTGATATGATGCTGATAAACGTGCAGCCGGTCGACTTTAGGCCACGATAATAGATAATAATAATAATCGATAATTGATAATTGTTCTGTGTTGGTGTTTTTAGCAGCAAAACACTCTGACGTTTTAGTTTTTTTTACTCTTCTGACTCAACAAACCTCGCCGGTGTTGTGACTGAACTGACTCACCATACAGTAGTTTTCCATCATCTTCCTCATCATTCGTCTGCTTTAATCGATCTGTCACATGTAGATAAGAAAGTATTTTTAGATCCGTAAAAGGTCAGAAAAACAGATATTTTAATCTTCCCACAAAGTTTTTTTTTTTTTGCAGTTTCTTATGTAAAGCTCAAGGCCTCAAATATTGAATTGCAAATGATACAGTAATAAATCTGGTTATTTTCTAAGCAACAATTTATAACTTCACATTGACTAAACTGAGTGAGAATCATTAAATAATAATATTAATGTTGTTTTTTCTTCTAAACAAACCTGTTTACTGTGTTGGTGTTTTAGCAGCAAAACACTACATTTTTACTCTTCTGACTCAACAAACCCTGCTGGTATTGAACTGACCCGATCGTCTTCCTCATTGTCTGCTTTAATCGATTTGTCTCATGTAGATAGGAAAGTGTTTTTAGATCCGTAAAATGTTTGAAAACGGTTATTTTGATCTTTTTTTGCAATTTCTTAAAGCTTTTTTTTTCAATTTCTTAAAGCTTAAGGCCTCAAATATTGAATTGCAAATGATACAGTAATAAATCTGGTTATTTTCTAAGCAACAATTATAACTTAACATTGACTAAACTGAGTGAGAATCAATAAATAATATTATTAATGTTGTTTTTTCCTCTAAACAAACCTGTTTCCTTTACATGTGGAGAATCTATTTGACAGGCCTGAGCGTCTCTATAGCAACACATAGTGTATTTATGTCTTTTATGTCTGTATTTTGTGTGCGGTTTGTACTGTAATTTCAACAATAATTCACTTTATTGCTCGGCTCAAACATTTATCAACATTTTTCCAACATTCCTGATGCATGCCACATGACTGCAAACATACTTATATCAACACACTCTTAAATACTGAAAATATTTGTTAGTCGTAGCTTCTTTTTTTTTTTTTTTTTTTCGAATTAATTGTTCCGTGGTGCAGACAATGATGTTCAACAAGCTGCAGAAGCCTGTTCTTATACCTTGACCTCTGGCAGCAGGTGTATTGTTGGAGTCTGGAAAATAAACCCAAGGCCAGAAGAAAAGGCAGACAGATAAATGTTGTATGAGAGAAGGAGAAGGAAAAGAAGAAATAACACGTGAAAACTGATTCAGTGAGGGGAATAAAAGGAGGTGAGGTCGCGTTACACAGCGGGGAAAAATGAAGAAATAGAAAAAAATAATAATAATAAAAGTGGAAATGTGAGAAAAACATGGGATCAAAGACGGAAAAGAGCAGGAAGCAGCTGCGAGTTTCAGGTCTGAGCTGAAGAGAAAGTGAAGAGGAGGAGAGATGGAGACGAAGCAGGAGGAGGGAAGTCATTAACGAAAATGAACAAGAGGAATTTAATAATAAAAAAAACACACATTAATGAGAGGGAGGCGAGAGATTAAAAGGTAGAGAGAGAGAGGGAGAGAGAAAGGGAATAAAGAATGAAGCAGTGTAAAGAAAAAGGGATTAAAACGGAGTGAAACCGATTTTCATGGGAAATGAGAAAATAAAGAGCATGAAATGAAATAACAAGGAGAGAGAAGGAGGGAGAGAATAAAGGAGGATAGAAAATGAACAGAAAACAGAAAAGAGAGAGTGTGTGTCTTTGTTTTGTCTCATCCAACATTTAAATCTCACAAGGAATTTACCCACGTGCCCCGGCGGGTCAAGAGAGGGGGAGGGGGAGGGGAGGTCGGATAAAGAGGGTTAGTCATCGGCAGCAGCAAAACACAAACGGTCCAGAAAAACAAATGGGAAATAATTATTAAACTAATCAATAACTGGATAAGTTGATAAACTGGAGCTTTTTTTTTTTTTTTTTACCAATAATGAACCAATAATCGATGATTAAAGGTGTCGTCAACCGAAACATGAGCGGGGATTCTGAGTTTTCTCCTGGTAGACTGGCCCTGAACGCCTCACCACGTTGACTCTAGTTATTAGATGCTTGAATTGACAGATGTTCCCTAAACACCTCACACACAGACTCAGACTATCAGTGCGTGTTTTAGTTTTACAGGTGTACCCAGAACACCTCACACGCAGAATATGAGTGGGTGTTTAAATTTACAGATGTTCCCTAAACACCTCACACTCAGACTATCAGTGGGTGTTTTAATTTTACAGGTGTACCCTGAACACCTCACAAGCAATAAGTCGATGTTTCCATTTACATTAGGCTATGTCCCCTAAACACCTCACACGGAGACTCTAGTTAGATACTTGAATTTACAGATGTTCCCTAAACACCTCACACCCACACTCAGACTATCAGTGAGTGTTTTAGTTTACAGGTGTACCCTGAACACCTCACACGTTACAGTAACTCTAGTTATTAGATGCTTGAATTTACAGATGTTCCCTAAACACCTCACACTCAGACTCACAGATGAGTGGGATTTTGGTTTTACAGGTGTACCCTGAATACCTCACACTGCAATAAGTCAAGGTTCCCATTTCTACATTATGTCCCCTGAACACCTCGCATGCAGAATAGACTATGAGTGGGTGTTTGTGATTTTACGGATGTTCCCTAAACACCTCACACTGAGACTATCAGTGGGTGTTTTAGTTTTACAGGTGTACCCTGAACACCTCACACTGCAATAAGTCAATGTTCCCATTTACATTATGTCCCCTGAACACCTCACATGCAGAATAGACTATGAGTGGGTGTTTGCGATTTTACGGATGTTCCCTAAACACCTCACACGCACACTACAGTTAGATGTGTCAGTTTTCAGATGATCCCTGAACACCTCACATGCATAAATAAATATCTCACATGCAAATCAGAGTGTTTGTAGGTTTTACACTGAGGTCGACTCGTCTGCAGGTTTCGTTGTTTTTCGCCCCATGAATTCACACGTATAAGACTTTTACTGCAGCTTTTTTTATATTATTATTTGGTCTTTGAACTCACCTCAAGCATTCATCTGACAACTTCATGTTGAAATGAAGTCACGTTCACTTACAGTGGGAAATACAAACGCCACAGAAATAGTGACGAAAAAAAAAATTCCTTAAAAGTTCTTTTGGGGGGGAATGGTCAGAATAAGACGCATCGAACAGCTGCGATTAAACAGCTGCTGTGTGTGGACTGGACGGACGCCTCACATCTGTCCACATCTGTCCACTCTGCTGCACACACAAAAAAAAAAACACACACACACACACAGAGACACACACACACATTTATTCGGTGCTTAGTGGAGAACCTCGAACGCCTCGCCCTCTGACTTTAATCACTGGCATTAAAAGCTTAAAAAAAAAAAAATCCACCTCACCCCCTCTTGTGGTGCAGTGTTTGGACAAGGGGGGAGGAGGGGAGGGTGTGTGCATGTGTGTGTGCATGTGTGTGCATGTGTGTGCGCATATGTGTGTGTGTGCATGTGTGTGTGCATGTGTGTGTGTGTGTGTGTGTGTTTAGGTGGCCGAGGTCCTGCCTGCACAAATTGGATTTTCTGCTCTCCAGTAGCTCAGCTGTTCACTAAGCACGGTGTCACTGCAGATCTGTCTCTCCCTCCTCCTCCTCCTCCTCCTCTCCCCCCATCTCTCTCTCTCTCTCTATCTCTCTCCCTCTCTCTCTCTCTCTCTCCCTCTGGTCGGAGTGAGTTTTAATTCAAGTGAAATCTGGGTCAAGTGGGAACCAGATGAGATTGTAAAGAGCAGAATCGCTGCCTGATGCTTCAGCTGCGCAAAAAAAAAAAAATCAAAACAAATAGTGTGTTTGACGCAGCACGTGTGTGTGTGTGTGTGTGTGTGTGTGTGTGTGTGTGTGTGTGTCTGTGTGTGTGTGATGATGGCACAGTGAGTCACTGAATCTCATCTCATCTCATTAGATATACAGTATGTGTGTGTGTGTGTGTGTGTTTGTGTGTTAGTGTGTGTGATGGTTGCAGCTTCGTATTCACTGAAATCTGTTGATTCAAAAACAAAACAAAAAAACACAAAACCAAAGTGTTTGTTGTTGTTGTTGTTTGTTTGTTGTTGTTAGTTGTTTGTATCGGGGTCACTAGTTTCATCTGCTGCTCTGTCGTTGGTCATTTCATTACCACTGTTTTTTTTTTTTTTCTTTCTTCTTCCGTGAGTGAGTAACTGTTGCTCTGGGGAGTGATGATGATGATTCACACGTTATTGTTAAAGGGATAGTTCAACATTTTGGCAAATTGGCCCATTGCCCCTGTAGCCATAGCAGTAGGTTTGTTACCTTTAATTGTCGGTGCAAGCTATTTTTAGAACGGCGGAGCAGAGCCGTGAGCTGCTCAGAGCTACGCTACGGAGGCTCATGTGATTTCTTGGTTTCCCTCATCAGACTCATCAAATACACAATCCAACAACTCCACAACGCTCTGGTGGACAAGTTGTGACCTGCACATTCACCACGTTATGAGATAATAACACAACGTTACCAGACAGAGTTGTTGTAGAGGGAAATTCATGCAAAAACCACTGATGCACGTTGCCTTCAGGGACAGTTTTTCATCAAGCAGTCTCTGTATTTCCCTCTAAAACAACTCTGTCTGGTAACGTTGTGTTATTATCTCATAGCGTGGTGAATGTGCAGGTCACAACTTGTCCACCAGAGCGTTGTGGAGTTGTTGGATTGTGTATTTGATGAGTCTGATGAGGGAAACCAAGAAATCACATGAGCCTCCGTAGCGTAGCTCTGAGCAGCTCACGGCTCTGCTCCGCTGTTCTAAAAACAGCTTGCACCGACAATTAAAGGTAACAAACCTACTGCTGCTATGACTATAGGGATTATGGCAATGGGCCAATTTGCCAAAATGTTGGACTATCCCTTTAAGGTGCAATTTTTACATAAACCGTCCCAACTGGATTTAAAAAGAAAAAACTGTAGCTCAGGGTCATGATGACATAATTCCCTTTGGACTGATTGATTGTTAGAAGGATGATTGTAGCGTCAGTTTAGTGGGGTTTTTTTTGTCGTCGTTTCACTTCCTGGTTGTAGAAACAGAAACAGACTCTGGACGTTGTGTTTCGCTGTCGACTGCGCAGGAAAAAATACTTCGCACAGCGTGAAATGAGCGACAAAGATCAAATCAATCGGCTTGTTTCAGTTCCAGATCTTTGATTAAGTTATTGGGGATGTTTCCAAATTCAAAGTCTGGAGGAGAAGAAGAAGTAGAAAAGAAGTGAAGTTGGTCGCTTTCGATGTGCAAAACGATGATTTCAAGCCTCATTTGTAGAGAAGCTGACTTGTGACCGGAACATCGCTGATTTGAAACTCTGGGAAAAATCAGTCAAAAGGTTAAAAGAGGAGGAGGAGGAGGAGGAAGGCTGTGGACAGGGATAGTTCACCCAAAATTCAAATTTCACTCATTATCTACTCACCCTCATGTGGACTAAGGGCTGGGAGAAGTTTGGTTTCAGAGTCCTCCTTTCCTTCTCTGAGTTACAGGGGGGTCCACGCTAGGGATGGGAAATCGGCCCTATATTCAGATCATTCGATCGTGGACACTGTCGATCGCCGATAGGCGATCCAATCGCGCGCGGGGGGGGGGGGGGGGGTTGGGGGGGTAAATTACGGCATCTTTAAAAAAAAAAAAAAAAAAAAAAAACTTGCTATATAGTTCCGTTCATTCATCTCCGCATAGCGCTCACTCTCTGTTATTGTCGTCCACACACACAGACAAGCGCACATGCATGACGCGCGGGTCGGGGTTTTTTTTTTCCAACCCGCTGGTCCCGAAGTATTTTGACCCGCCCCGCACCACCGCATCTATTTCCACAACCATCCCAGCCGCTATTAAACGTCAGACAGCGGCTTTTTACTTTGAAAGGGCAGACAGAGGCGCTGTGTTGCCGGTAGCTTGTCAGTGTGGAGCTCGTGAGGAGTGGGAGAGTCACAGTGCAGCGCGAGTGCAGCAGCAGCCGCCGCCGCCGCCGCCACCTCTCCCTCTCCCCGGTCTGCTCTCTGGTGAAACCAACCCCGCTCTGCGGATGCTCCCAGCCGCCGTCTCACCGGTTCTCTCACACCTCCGCCGGCTTTCCCCTCAACATCAGCGCGCCCCTGATAACACACTCTGGACTTCATCATCAGTTTTTTTAATGACCCGCCCCACCGCGCCCCGCACAGCCTGCGTCCGCGGCATGCACCTCCGAAAAAAAGTGAGAAGGAAAAAAAAAGATGCAACAGGGTGTGTAATTAAGAGTTTAATATTCACTCCTCTGTTGCACAGATCCAAGGGCTCTGTATGTAGACATGTTGCTCCACGAAACATTTTCAAGTAGCGCAGGTTCTAGAGATTATTTCTTTAACATCTTATGGCAGTAAATTAATTAAAGATCGCCTTAAAGATCACCATTTGAAAAAAAGATCACGATCGTCCCTTCGATCGCCGATAGACGATCCGATCGAAAATCACTCCATCCCTAGTCCACGCAGCAGTATTTGTCCATATAATGGTTGTGAATGGGGCTCACTTTTCTTCATCCAAAAAGACACACCAAAAAACATCCAAATACCATGCTGCTCGTCTGTAATGTCCCTCTTGTATTGAAGCCCCGACATGAGAAATTGTTCCGAAAAAAATTAAATAAGTCTATGTTTTAAGCTTGTTTGTAGCGGAAGCTCCCAGTGTCTCAGTTCACTGCTCTTCCTGTGTCAGTGCAAATCTCGCGTGATTTGCACTGACCGGCGGAACAATTTTGGGTGAACTATCCCTTTAATTTTTCATTGTTTTCATTGTTTTCGTTGAAAATGAAGCCGTAGATGATATGATGTCACAAGCACAAGACAAGTTCAGTTGAGTTGAGTTCAGGTTTATTTCCTGTTTACATCAAGGTGACCACACTGTTGTACTGATCCCTGTCAGACTGACGGTGATCGTGGTGATAACTGCCGAGGTAATTATAGCTGAAGTACTGTTCTTCATAATAATGACAATAATAACAGCAGCTGTAGCGGTGGCAGGTGAGGTGATGATGACTGTTGAGTGACAGCAGATCCTGCTGATCTGGAGTCAGTGGTTGCATCATGAGTCGACACCTTTTTATATGAGAATAAAATATAAAGAATAAAAAAAGGCCATCAATCTGATGCTGGTGGAGCAGAAGAAGCTGCTGTCTAATGGGCGGTGAGAAACACTGGGACGACAGGAGTTTTATTTTGAAAACCAACTCACTATTTTTCAATACTTTTTTATGCTTGTTTTTAGGAAGATACGCTTTTAGCTCGAGTGTCTATTGATTTTTTTTTTTTTAGGTGCGTGATAGAAAATGTTCTGTTAGGACGGACAAAGTTTCTGATTCTGATCCGTCTCTAACCAAAAACATAAGATAAGAGGCTCATTTTTGCACTAGGATGTATCTTCTCCGTGCTGCTTTCCAGCCAGTCATGAAATGCATCCAAAAGTCATGAAATTACCTTGGCTCGAACAAAAAAAGAAATGAATAATGAAATTAAAATTGAACTACTCAACATAAAACAAAGAAAAGAAGATTAAAAGATAAAAACTAAACATGGCAGCTAGTAGTAGTAATTTATTTGTCCATTCATTCGTCCATTGTAAGTGCACAATATTACACTAGCAGCTGCTGGTGATATGTTGTATGATATGAGTGGGTTGCAGAGTCGCTGTGTGTTTTCCGGCAGCTCATTCCTCACTGCACAAACTCAAAACCTTTGTAAGAATATTTGTCTTATTTCCTGTCAAAATGTCTCATTTCTAGTCAAAACTAATCTCTTTCCACTTAAAATAAGACTCATCACCTAAAATTAACTTGTTTTTAGATCATTTTCATTTGTTTTCAAACAAATTTTCACTTGAAACAAGTAGAAAAATCTGCCAGTGAAAACAAGTTTTTGTGCTTTTAATAAGAAAGAAAAACTTGCTCCACTATCAGATTTTTCTACTTATTTCAAGTGAAAATATACTTGAAAGAAGTAAAAAGTGTCTAAAAACAATCTTATTTCATTTTTGAATAGAAGTAGGACAAATGTTCTTGGTAAGATTGAGAGTTTTTGCAGTGCTCCTCCTCCTCCTCCTCCTCCTGGAAGCCATATACCAAACTTCCAGAGAAAAACCCACCGAGACAAATCCCATTTGTTTGTAATGCAGCTCTGATGCTGCGGCGGCCGTCCAGTCGGAGCTCAAAGTGTCTCATCCTGTCTGAGAACGAGCTGCTGATTGGCCACATAATAATGCTGAAGTTGTGAATGCTGCAGCACGCACGCGCACACACACACACACACACACACACACACACACACACACACATTGCTCAGCTAACAAGATTAGATGTCAGTGGCTCGTTTGCTTTCCATCGGAGCCCGGATGTTTCTCATTTGACAGAACGCCTCATTTGTGCCGTGGATGTTTTCTCTCTTTTTTTTTTTTCTTGTGTCGTTACACAGTGGAGCCATTATGTCTTTACTGTCTTGGGGGGAAAAAAAGAAGGTAATTTAGATCATCAGATCCCCACCTCTCTCTCTCTGTCTCTCTCTGTCTACAAAGAAGTTGATAGTAATTACCAGTGGAGGACTGGGCTCACAGGCTCCATGTAAGGAGATAATGAAGCGGACAAAAGGCCTCGGTCTCGGCGCTCTGTGACGCTAACGAGGAGATTCAACATGTGATTGTTTTCTCGTGTGCCACCAAAACAGAGGAAAAACTTCCCCACAGTGTTGAGCCACGTGTCGGACTCGGAACCAGCAGCGTGTGTGTGTGTGTGTGTGTGTGTGTGTGTGTGTGTGTGTGTGTGTGTGTGTGTGTGTGCACAGCGATCGACAGGATCAGCCGCCAGTAAAAAGCCCCAAATCCACCGTCTCATCTCCTCAGTGGCTAAAACAACACACACAACACCTCTGAGCCGCTGTGTAAACGATGCTCGGGCTTTCTAAGAGGCAGTCGAATCGAGGTTTTTTTTTTTAAAGGGTCAATCCACCCAAATGAAGAGCAAACACATAGAAACTGCAGAATAAAGCAAGTGGCTGGAACATGTTGATCCTGCACTTACAGGTCCAGGTTCAAAACAAGCCTCATCTACTTTAAAGGAGACATATTCTGCCCCGTTTCCACAAATTAGAATAGTTCCCAGGTGTTTTAAAGACATGTCTGTGACATGCTTTGGTCAAAATACCCAAGGATCAAACATCATAGCTCTTTTCATCCTCTCAAAACAGCCCTGTTCAGAACGGCTGGTTTCAGTGCCTGTCCCTTTAAATGCAAATGAACCACTGCTTGCCCCGCCCCCTCTACTGGTCCCAGGTAGGGGTGGGGTTATGCAAATTCAAAAGCTAGTTACATTACTGTAAGACAACTGAGGGAACAGCTCGTAAAACCACTTGGATTTCAACCTAGGGAGTCGGAAAATTACAGATTTTTTTAGTAAATTCTCACATTTTGGGGGTCGGAGCTTTTACAAATTTGGTTTGGATCAAACAGAAAAGTTTAAAGCCCCAGTATGTAACTTATTTGGCTTTTTATTAGCAAAAATCAAATATTGCTTTCATAAATACGTATTTCACTGAAGTGGAATCACACCCGCATACAAATGAAAGCTTTCTCGTACCTTAGAATGAGTTGTTACAAGTCGTTACAAATACATAAGTGGGCGACGCACCGAACTGGGGCGGCCATGTTGCATCTCCATTTTTTACTTTGAGTGGCAGCTTGACCGTAGGTAACCACGGAAACCACGGTAAAACGTGGCTCAAGTAAACAATACGACATCACCATGACAACATATTGTCACGCAGCGGACCACTTGTTTACATAGACGCTTGTTTATCCTGTTACCTGCAGCGTCTGTTGTCTGTCTGACGTCTGCCCGATTTCACGTGAATGCAACATCAAGAATACGTTCAGATATGCAACCGCACCGCTAGATGGGGGGAATTCCTACACATTAATACCTTTAACTTCGGCCTTTTTTTTTTTTTTGTCGGTGTTTCCCTGCTGGTTTGGTATCTACATGAAAATAACAACAGCTCATGTTGCTCAGGGCAACAGGACATAACCTGCACACACACACACACACTGTAAAGACCTTGAACACCCTGTTCTGTTCTGGATCATTTACAGTATCGTCAACACCGGACTGAGAAGAAAATGTTGCTGTTGGATTTTTACAACCCTGTATCTGTTGGTGTTTTCATGAAGCGATTAGATTAAGTTGAGTAAAAAGTAAAAAGATCAAGACGTTCCTCCGAAGTCGAAGCGGTGAAGTCTGTTCCTGCTCAGGTAGCGACCAGCCAGACCAGTAGACATGGAGCGGGAACACGGAGGTAATTATCTCCTCGCTACTAGTCTGTCTTAATTAAAGCTAATTACACAAGCCACAATTATTTTCAGTCGCTGTTAACAAGTCGATCGAGGCTGGTCTTTACCGGTTGCTATGCCAACTCTTGGAAGAGGGGGGGGGGGGGCAGGGGGCGGGGGGGGACTAGTTAGTGACCTTTCTCTTGTTCTTATAACAACATGTGATGGAAATGGAAACGGAAACGTGATGTTATAATTCCCATCAGGCCTTTTCTCTTCCATCCTTCCTTCCCTTTCTATATTCCTTTTCTTTTTCTTTCTTTCTTTCTTTCTTTCTTTCTTTCTTTCTTTCTTTCTTTCTTTCTTTCTTTCTTTCTTTCTTTCTTTCTTTCTATCATCCATCATTTTCTTTCTTCCTTTTCTTTCTATCATCCATCCTTTTCTTTCTATCTTCCTTCCTTTTCTATTTCTTTCTTTCTTTCTTTCTTTCTTTCTTTCTTTCTTTCTTTCTTTCTTTCTTTCTTTCTTTCTTTCTTTCTTTCTTTCTTTCTTTCTTTCTTCCTTCCTTTCCTTCTTTTCTGAAGCTTCTGGTGCTCGTTGTGTTGTGCCGGAGCCAAAATAGACGTGGTTATTGAGGTCGGCTGGTGGCTGATTGGTGTCCATTAGGAGAGGAGGAGGAGGAGGAGGAGGAGGAGGGGAAAGTCAACCAAAAAAACACAAAATAAAGCAGAAGAGGGGAAAGAGGAAGGTCCAAGGCCGGGAGCGGTTGGGTTTCTGTGTTGTCACCCTCTTCAGTCTGAAAAGCTTCTGTTTCCCCTTGAATTGCAAATCGCTGCCCTTTAGAAACGACAAGAGTGGAGGGAGCGCGCGCCGGGGCTCATTGTGCAGCGAAGCGAGATCGTCTCTAAAAGACAAGGTCTCTGTCTCAATAACAGTTTAAAAACCTTCTCTCTATCTTTTTAGATTCCCTCACCCCTCCTCCTCCTCTTCCTCGTTCTCCTTCTCAGAGCTTTTCATTCCCTCTGTGAATAATTTGTTCAATGGCTGAAAAGAATTCGAAGAAGTCGACGAGCAGCAGGAAAAAAAAAATGTTACCGGCTCTCCAGGCCTCACAAAAACTGTGAAAAACGGCAATTCACTTGATTGTTGACTTTTACTTCTCTGCTGCAGCCTTGTAGTTTAATAAAAAAGTGACGAGGAGGAGGAGAGGAACATGTTTGGGTCACAGAGAAGACACTCTGGTCTGTCTTCATGGAGGATGGAGGGAAGGGAAGGATGCATGTTTTTAGTGTCGGGGGGTCAGAGGTTGTACAGAGAGTACTTCAGAGCTGAATGAGAGTTGGATAAGTTTCTTCACAGGCAGCACAAAGAGTTTGTAAGAGCAGGTTTTCACACTCATTTCATCTTTTGGCTGCGAGTCGACAACGGTTCACGAGTCCACGGCCGACACCGTCAACACATTGACCCGTTTTTACTCCACCTGTCTCCTCATGTCAATCACTGGTAATTATTTTTATTGAAGTGCTTTTTTTTCTTTTTCATGTCACTAAAGTGCTTCACGCTACAAGGACACGACCGCAGAGTAATGAGAGAGAATTATAACGCTGTGAATGAAAAGGTTTCATGAACGTCTGTGTGGCTCTGCTACCGGATCAGATGATAGGAACTGATTTTACACACTGATTGATTGATAATTGATAAATACCAAATTAGTTATGAAATAAAGGCTTCTCCACCGGCTTTTGGACCCAACTCACTGTGTGAAAGTGTCACTGTTGAACTCACTTAGGGAAATCGTATCTGGAAGCTTTAACCATATTTTACTTTGGTTTGAATTTTAAACAAATAGACAGCGAAGACTTAACACAACATGAGATTAGTGTTTTTATTTGTCCCACGGTGAAGAAAACCAGAAACAGGACCAAAGATGTCTGAGAGAATGCGAGAAATAAATCATTAAAAACATAATAAATAGAGATAATATGTGCAGTAATGACATTTACACAGGTGTGTAGTTGTTTTGGTACATGGCAGGTGAATTTAGATACAAAATAAAAGCTTGAGAAAGTTTCCCCACCCAGCTTTGCTTTGTTTTAAACCATTTTGAGCTTTTATTTTGACAGTTCCTGATAGGAACTTTCAATGGTTCCAATATAAAACAACTAACACCAATTAAATGTACAATATGTTTATGAAAAGAATCAGTGTCTAATGTTAAGTCTTTGTTTTATCCCATTTATCAAATTTATTGATGAACTTAAACCAAACAGCATCAAATATGAATCAATAATGAGATGTTTGAATCTTATTTTGGCAAAATTTAGTTAATTTAAATACCAAATTAGTTGTGAAATAAAGGCTTCTCCACCGGCTTTTGGACCCAACTCACTGTGTGAAAGTGTCACTGTTGAACTCACTTAGGGAAATCGTATCTGGAAGCTTTAACGATATTTTACTTTGGTTTGAATTTTAAACAAATAGACAGCAAAGACTTAACACAACATGAGATTAGTGTTTTTATTTGTGTCCCATAGTAGAAAACCAGAAAGAGGACGAAAGAGATCTGAGACAATAAGAGAAATAAATCATTAAAAACACAATAGACAGAGATAATATGTGCAGTAATGACATTTACACAGGTGTGTAGTTGTTTTGGTACATGGCAAGTGAATTTAGATACAAAAAAAAAAGCTTGAGAAAGTTTTCCCACCCAGCTTTGCTTTGTTTTAAACCATTTTGAGCTTTTATTTTGACAGTTCCTGACAGGAACTTCCAATGGTTCCAATATAAAACAACTAACACCAGTTAAACGTACAATATGTTCATAAAAAGAATCAGTGTCTAATGTTAAGTCTTTGTTTTATCCCATTTATCAAATTTATTGATGAACTTAAACCAAACAGCATCAAATATGAATCAATAATGAGATGTTTGAATCTTATTTTGGCAAAATTTAGTTAATTTAAATACCAAATTAGTTATGAAATAAAGGCTTCTCCACCGGCTTTTGGACCCAACTCACTGTGTGAAAGTGTCACTGTTGAACTCACTTAGGGAAATCGTATCTGGAAGCTTTAACGATATTTTACTTTGGTTTGAATTTTAAACAAATAGACAGCAAAGACTTAACACAACATGAGATTAGTGTTTTTATTTGTCCCATGGTGAAGAAAAACAGAAACAGGACCAAAGAGATCTGAGACAATAAGAGAAATAGATCATTAAAAACATAATAAATAGAGATAATATGTGCAGTAATGACATTTACACAGGTTTTACTGTGGTGTTGTGTACTTGGGTAGTCGTTTTGGTACATGGCAGGTGAATTCAGATACAAAATAAAAGCTTAAGAAAGCCAGCTTTGCTTTGGTTTAAACCATTTTGAGCTTTTATTTTGACGGTTTTTGACAGGAACTTCCATTGGTTCCAATATAAAACAACTAACACCAGTTAAATGTACAATATGTTCATAATACTGAGCTCAATTTATCAAATTATTGATGAATTTAAACCAAACGGTATCAAATATGAATCAATAATGAGACATTTGAATCTTATTTTTGCAAAATCTTGTCTTATTTTGAAATAATAATAATGCTTTTGCCCCCTCCCGTCCACTCATGCTCCCTAATGGGCCCCATGATTTACACAGAGGGGCCGGTTTATCAGGTGGCCCACATCTATTGATCTTCGCTGCCGCCCTGCCCCTCCCCCCCTCTGATCCATCAACTGATATTTTCCAGTCTGCTGTTGTTTCAGCTGCAGTAAATTCAGTTGTGCAGTAAAAAAAAGAAAGAAAAAAGCCTGAGATGCCGAGGAGGCAGTCAGTGAAGGCAGCACGTCCATCACCGGCCGTCCTGTTGTTGTATTCACACTTGTTTTATTCTCTTATCTGGACTCTGACTGCGGGACGAGCGACTGGACGGCTCTTTTCCTGAGGAGCATCTGTTTTTTTTTTCAGTCGTCTCTCTGAGTCCAGATTAAACGTCGCAGCAGGTGTGAGGGAGTAAAAATAGTAGGAAGAGGGAACGTGAACGTGTGAGGAGCTGAAATCTGCTCCGTTAAACTTCCTTCTGGCGACTCGTTGGCAGGTACCAAAAAAAACCCCAACGAAGAAAGTGAATTAGGCAGATGGTTGAAAGCTGCTGGTCCAGATGGAGCTGATGCACCTCGACTGACCACGAGCCTCCGGTCATCAGGAGAGCCTCTCGATTTAGAAACTAAACTCTCCTCCTCTGTGTCTCTAACCCTCCTCTCCTCCACGTGCATTTGTTTCCAACAACGAAGCCGGTGAGAAATCAATCCATGGAGCGGTGGATAATGTTATTTATCATCTACCATGTTACCATGTGTATATCTGTCATCTTACAAGGTTGGTTTTCAGCCAAGAGACGCTAGGTGGAAGGCAGTGAACCTCCATTCACTGCAAAAACTCAAAATCTTTCCAAGCATATTTGTCCTTTTCTAGTCAAAACTAAACTTTTTCCACTTACAATAAGACTTGTTTACATTAACTTGTTTTTAGATAATCTTCACTTTTTTAAAACATATTTTCAATTGAAATAAGTAGAAAAGGCAAGGCAAGGCAATTTTATTTGAACAGTTTGTCTCAAAAAGTTTTTTGTGCTTGTAATAAGGAAGAGAAACTTGCTCCACTGTCCGATTTTTCTACTTATTTCAAGTGAAAATCTGCATGAAAGAAGTAAAAGTGTCTAAAAACAAGCTACTTTTTATGTGATGAGTCTTATTTTAAGTATAACGAGATTTGTTTTGACTAGAAATAAGACAAATATTCTTGGTAAGATATTTGAGTTTTTGCAGTGCACTCCTAGTTACAAGTCATTGATTTAACCAACACTAGGACTCTATGAAACTATTACTGTTTCATTAAGGTACAAATCTTGCATAGTTCCTCTTTAATCTCCTCGTTGTTTCGAGCACCAATCCCTCTTCTCCACGCGCTTGTAGTTGGGTCGCAGCCACAGACGCCTCTCGTCCTCTCGTCCTGAGATGTTCAGAGGTTTTTTTTTTATTGGCAGCGGAAGAGTTTCCAAATAAATCAGATTTCCCAAGAACAATGTTTATGTCTGTGCTGCAGATACACAGTAAACAGCTGCAAAAACTGTAAAAAGAAAAAAGTGTAGAGTTGGGTAAATTTGTGTTTAATCAGATTTAAGTGTCTCTCCACTTCCTTTTATCATGATTGATTTCTCAGTCACTAATGTGTGTTTCTTTATAGCATTAAAGAAGCTTTTTGTTTGATGATTTCGGGAAAAAAAAGACATTAGCAGGAAAAACAAACATAGTTTTGACTTAACTTTTCTATATTTTTCAAATGTATTTATTTATTTTTGCTCTTTTCCTGCGTTTTTTTCTTTTTTCTTTTAAAGGTTTTAGAACCAAAAGTCATCTCAGTGTTGTTTTAAACAAACAAAACTAAAACTGATCCAATAAAAAAAAACTGATCCAATAAAAAAAATAGAGCAGATTTCAGAATAAAACACTCCTGCAAAGTTGTTGGATGGTGGGTCCAGGTGGTGAGGGGGCGGGGCTTTGTTGTGACATCACAAAGTGACATGAAGTCCTGATGGCTGGTTTTAAGGCTCAGTTTCTGAATACAGGCTGTGTGCATTTCTCTGTGGACTGAGGCTTTGATACTTTCACAGTATTAATATAGAACCTAGAGCTGCTTTATAATCACACTACACATGGACATCTACCTTTATACTGTATGGAGCTTTAACACAAACATCTACCTTTATACTGTATGGAGCTTTAATACAAACATCTACCTTTATACTGTATGGAGCTTTAACACAAACATCTACCTTTATACTGTATGGAGCTTTAACACAAACATCTACCTTTATACTGTATGGAGCTTTAATACAAACATCTACCTTTATACTGTATGGAGCTTTAACACAAACATCTACCTTTATACTGAAGGGGCTTTAAGTTTAACTGAGGGGAAATAAACCACATTCTTCAGTTCATCAGTTGTCCCTCCTCCTCCTCCTCCTCCCTTTTCCTCTCAGTCTCCTCTCTCCATCACACCCCCTGGTATTTACCACGTTAGCAGGTTAATTGGCAGAAAATGAAAGAATGCACCAATTACCACTCTCATCCTTAAATACTTTACTAATCACCACTATTCTCCCCCCCTGCCCCCCACAAAGCAACAAACAAACACACATTTTTACTTGCACACAAACACTCACACACATCTCTCTCCTTTAATTGTTCTGATTTGTTTCTCGTTAGCACTTTGATGCAGCTGCACCTCCTTCACTTCTCACTTTGCTTCCTCATCTAAGAGGAGATGGAAAAAGAAGAAAGAAAGGGGGGTAGATGAGAAGAAGGAGTGTGTGTTTGTGTGTTTGTGTTTGTGTTGGATGGGGAAGTGAGGTTAGACTGTGACATATGTCCAGGTGTCGTTAGCAGGAGCGGAGATCGGAGGGGGAAAGGAAGCGCAGACACCATCATCCTCCTCCTTCCTGCTCTCCACCACATAATGAAATAATTAGATAATTAGACAAGTAATTGGACTGATTTCTACTTCTTTTCTTTTTCTTTTTTGTGTGTGTGTGTGTGTGTGTCCGTCCTCTTGCTCTGACGCAGAAATGAGCATCAGAAATGAAAAAAATGTTAGAGCAGCAGCAGCGATGCCACACCCAAACCAAAATTTGCCTTGACCTCCGAGGACGGTTTGCATTTTTTTCAAAACGAGCCTCATGCGTATGTATGTATACGTCGGGAAGCGATTCTTCTTTCCACACATGCAGTCATCCGTTGTGCCATTGCTTGATGTTGCTTGCGTTGAGGCGTGTGTATGTATGTGTATGTATGTGTATGTGTGATTAGTCGACCAATCAGAGAGCTCGACCTAGTTTTTTCTCCTCTTTCCTCCTTCCTTCCCTTCCTTCCTTCCTCCTCCAGCCATGACCGTGATGTTCAAATGTTGAAAGTGTGACTGTCTCCACACTTTCAGAGGAATAACGGAGCAAAATCCACCAAATCCATCCACAGTTGTTGTGTGTTGTGCGTCCTCCTGTGAGATGACACCCGGTCCTGATTGCTTTTACAGTGTTTTCTGCTGCCTTAACAAGCATGTGTGTGTGTGTATGTGTGTGTGGATGTGTAGTGTATATATATATGTGTGTATATGTGTGTGTGTTAGTCACAGAAATAGCTGCCAGCGCACATCAGCCTCCTTTGAGCTCATCACCGGATACTTCAGAGAGAGAGAGATGAGATGAGATTAGGGATTTGGTTTGCCGAGAAGCCGTCAGATTGAATCGACACACCGCGTTTAGGCTGTGTGTGTGTGTGTGTGTATGTTTTTTAATGCATAGTGTGTGTTTGTTTGACTCTGTGTTTTACCACGCCTTTGGCCAATCATGCACATATTTGCTTTATTCATTTTCCTCCTCATTCCCCAGGACACACACCCACCCACCCACACACACACACATAGACACACACAGACACACACATAGGCTACACATTATACCAGAGGTGGTTGTGACTGTTGGTAAACACAAGCTTTTATATTTGTATTTGTTCGCGCTCGCTCGCAACAAAAAACGGCTCAACAGTTCCACTGAAGTTTGTTTTCCTGCAGAGAAAAAAAAGGATTGAGTTGATCTTTTCCTCCGCTCTGATGTTTGTGAATCACCGACCTCTCGTTGTGTTGCTGCTGCTGCTGCTGCACTCACAACGTTTCACTGCTTTTAGAGTCAAGTCTCGCTTTCCAGGAAATTGAATTGGGTTTGCAAAAAAAAAAAAAGAATCATTTTGTGTGTGGTTTTCTTTTTGTATCACGAGTGGTTGGTGTTGTTTATTCTTGTGGTGGCGAGTCGACTGAACTGACACTGCTGCTTCTGTTTCTGTTCTGTGTGTGTTTCCTGCTGAAACTTTGCCAGAGACTCACAAATTGTTTTATTGAAAGAAATAAATAGGCTATGAAAAAGGAAAAAAGAAAAAAAAGAAAAAGAAAATGTTTGATCTGGGTCCAGATCTAAATCTGCATGAAGACACAGTCACAGGCCAAATTTCTTTCATTCATAACTGTAGAGATTCATTAGAAAAACCTTTGATCAAAACCAAACTGCACTCAAAATATAATATAATAAAATTTAATATAATATAATTCTTATTTTTGATATGTTTTTTTTTTAGGTGTTTGTAACTAAATCACATCACAGAAGATATCTGAGTGTATCTAGTGCTTCTTTCAAATTATATTATTGATTACTACATTTTATGTAGTTGATGAAGAGGATGATAAGTCACATTTATTGATTAATCTTGGGATGATTGTTGCAGCTCATAATTGTTACTAGGCCTACTACAACAATATAGCTGATTTACTGTTGGCCCATTATAAGCAAGTTCAGATTAGCTTTTTTATTCAGTGTGTAATTTACTGTATTGATATGTTAGGCTACCTACTGTTCATATCGTAGCTTAACCACTTGGAGAGCAGGACAGGAAGTTAAAAGACAAAACCATGAATTAAAAAACAAATAAAAACCGGTGTGGACCACTTCACGTCCTCTCCTGTTAGCTGTGTGTCCTCTGCTGTGTTGAAACCAGACCCTCGATCTCCACTGAGCCTCCAAGGTCGAATACAACTTTATTTATTCAGTCAGTCCGTCAGTCATCATCCAGTCAAACCAGGCAGTCGGTCCTCGGGGGGGGAAACATGTGAGGACGTTGTCACGAACCTTTGTGTAAGAAGTTTTCATAGAGAGCTTCACTTTGAGTAGCCTATACTATACCAGCAGCAAAAAAATGTATTGTTTTCTGTCAGGAGGCTAAGATGAACTAAATACGAGGTTAGGCCTAAATATTCACACAAATAATAACTCTAGCACACTCTCATCTACAATATGCACACTTAACTTTTCTATAAACACAGACATAATCAGATCAGAAGTAAAATATCTCAAGACATTTTCCCCCCAAAATGTGTAAAAGCCACTTTTACACATTTTTTGGCAGGAAAATGTCTTGTTTCTGCTTTGCCAGGTGTCTCATTGAAAAGTAGGCTATATATTGGGACCATCAAATCTGGGTTTGTGTTAGCCTAGCTTATTTAAGTCATAACCACACTACTGGAAGCTTTCTTCACCTTGTTTTTTGGGGTATATTCAGTAATTTCTTGTCTTTGTGTACTGAACTCTCAATAGTTAGTTTGTTCAGCATGTGTTTTCTGAGTGTTTTGATGTATTTTCTTCAGCTGTTGTTTCAGTCTGGATACTATAGGTTGACCGAGGGGTCAGTTGAAGTCTGTGAATTGATAAACATCTAAATCTTCATATTTGTAGCGATTGCCTGCGTAAGCAGCGGATGCAGCAGGACAGTTCATGCTCTTTTGGTTGGTGCGTCAAAATGGCTGCCCTTTAAAAAAAGGAACATAGCCTCCTCAGCCATAAACAAGATTAACCATAAAATGAACTATATCATTCTGCTCTCATAGTCACATTACTGTGATCTACTGAGTCCAAATCACAGCAAATATGGAGCATGTGTGGAGAAAATAGATTAGCCTGCCAGTAAATTTCTGTTTTAGTGTCTCTGGTGGCTGACGTGTCATGTGATGTCCATGATGTCCGTGTCATTCCAAATCCTCAACATGTCCCACCAGTGTGAGATTGGATGTTTTGCTGAAAATGCAAAAAATTACACAGAATAATGTACTTTTTTTAAATAAGAAAAACGAACCTGCGTGTGAATGTGATGTTTATCAATTCACAGACTTCACCCAGGCCGACCTTTGGTTAGCAGCAGCGCGCAGCTAAAGTAAGCTAACATGCTGCAGTTTGATCAGCTGAATGTTGAGTTTTGTTTGAGGTTTAGTGGTAAAACATCTTTATTCATCTTTTTTTAAAAGAAATATTCCTAAATTCATAGCAGTCTTGTGTTTTTTTCTGGTGTGGCTATGGTTGCTAATGTCAATGCTAACTGCTAACTGCTGCCTGTAGCATGTTTGTGAGGCTAAATGGTTGCGTCCACTTTCTCTGTTGCGTTTCCTTTGTCTTATCAGGCCAATAAACAAGTTTTAAACGTTAGACTATCATAGTAAACACTTATCAGGCTGCTGCTCTCTGCTTTGAGTTGAACAAAAAAATGTAAAGGGAGGAGAGGAAGGAAAAAGTGCTACAGGGGAGCGATTCACATGCGTATGTGTCAGGCCTTTTAGCTAACATAATCAATTGGCTACACAAAGCCTTGGGCTAGCTTAACCTCATTTCACATCATGTGTGTTTATTAACCCTTAAAAAAAAGTCAGCAGCTTATTTTAACATATTCAAGCCGCTAACGGGCCAACAGCGGGCCGGAGAAGTCGGCGTCAGCTGTTTTATATCATGATGTTTTATATCATCATGCTCAAACTGAGCGCTGCAGATGATGATGATGATGATTATAATGGAAGATGTTTGTTTTATTGCGCAGTTTAACACAAACAGGCTCATATTGTCATATTAAGGTGCTAAGTTAACTCCGTCACCATCTCTTTTTTGTCGTTGTCATCTCACTTCCTGTTCCTCTTAAAGCCCAGACCCCTGTTAGGGTTAATTAGGTATTGATTTGATCAAGCCCAGGCGAGGGGCCCTCTTCTAAGGGCTTTGGTCATGCTAAATTATTAATGCTCATGCAGCAGCACTATATATAGCCGAGCTCTATAGCCGTGGTCCGGTGGTCACAAGAAAAGCCAAATGTTGATTCCATGTTCCTCTGCCTCCCTGTTTCCCTCCCTCCCTTCCTCCCTTCCTCCCTTCCGCGCTCTCAGATTGATTGCTCTGCTTCCTCCAGTGTCGAGTTCCTCCTCCTCTTCGTTGCTGCTGCTGGAAGTGGGAGAGATGCTGTTTCTTCAAAATGTGTGTGTGTATGTGTGTGTGTGTGTGTGCTGTGATTTGACAAGCATGCCTTGAATGAATTTTTGAGCAGCTCAGTTGCTCTCAACAGACAGCAAAGCAGCAATGCAACAGCACTGGGAGTGTCAAAAATCTATTTATTTTTTCCCCCCTTCTTCTTATGTCGTGTTTACCCAGATTTCCCTGTTGCCGTGTCCACACTCAGATAAATCTAACATTTCCTGCTCTTTTTTTTTTCCTTTTTTCTTTTTGTAAGTTATCCATGCAAATAGAAAATGAGTAATGGCTCCTCTTCTTCCTCGTCCTCGTCCATCGCTCTGTTTGCTTAAAGCACATACATCATGTTGAAGGTATCCACTGACCTCTGTCACTTACTCCCCCCTCTGTCACGTCTTTTTTTTTTCTGTACGTCTTGCTTTAATCCACAGTTCACACAGCTCTAGTTACATGTGTGATTTTAACGTCTGAACTGGCACGGAATTAGATTTCTGCTCTAACGAACTTTACGAAATGAGACTGAAGCTCTGTTTAATTGTGCTATAACATAAGTTTACATATGATTAAATAACTTCTTTAGTAATTAAATGAAGCCAATCTATATCAAAGACTAGTGTTAGGTGTTGACTTCCATGGTTTATTTTAAAGCATGGAGTTCTTTTAATTAAAAGTTACATTTTTGATTAGAAAGGATCATTTTTTCTTTCTTCGTTTTATAAAGTTGTGTTGCTGCGTAAACAAAAGTCACACAAACCAACTAATTCACTTTATACTTAGTTATATTTACTTGACATCTACGTGCCGTGGCAACCAAACAACACGAAAGTAAATACATAGTCAACAAACCAGAGTCCTGTTTATTTACCTTTTGTATAAAAAAAGCACCTGCTTTTCCTTTAAAGTGCGACGAGCCTGTCAGATTTTCAAAGTGTTGAAAGTGAAGTGATTTGATGATTAGTTTACCTGTTAGCTACAACACACAGACACACACTCACACACACACACACACACACACACACACACACACACACACACACACACACACACACACACAGTAAGAGGAGGTGGTTGTGCTGCAATAAGACAGTTGATCAAAGCTCTGCTTCATGTTAACGCCGCTGTAGGCTTCAGCTGCTGCTATATAAAGTACAGCAGTGATCTTATCCACACAGCAGCTGTCTCCGTCTGTTCTGACACGATTTTTTTTTTTTTTTTTTTTAAACAAAAGCACCGTTTTTCTTCCTCGTCTCCGCTGACGGGACGTGGAGATAAAGTGGACGCTGTGCATCATGCAGCGGTTACTATCGCTGCCGTCGATGCTGCTGCCTGCAGGACTGGACTTTCTGTGCCTCTAGATGGCGCTCGTCGATGTTAGTCACGTGTTGCAAAAACACAAAATCTTACCAAGAATATTTGTCTTATTTCTAGTCAAAATGCCATTTCTAGTCAAAACAAATCTCATTATACCTAAAATAAGACTCATCACATAAAAAGTAGCTTGTTTTTAGACACTTTTTACTTCTTTCAACCAGATTGTCACTTGAAATAAGTAGAAAAATCTGATAGTGGAGCAAGTAGAGCAAAAACTTGCTTTCACTGGCAGATTTTTCTACTTATTTCAAGTGAAAATTTGTTTGAAACAAGTGAAAATTATCTAAAAACAAGTAAATTTTTAGGTGATGAGTCTTATTTAAAGTGGAAAGAGATTAGTTTTGACTAGAAATGAGACGTTTTGACAAGAAATAAAACAAATATTCTTGGAAAGATTTTGAGTTGTTGCATTCTAGATTTGTCAGATGTGTGTGTGTGTGTTTGTTAATGTGTGTGTATACTGTATGTGTGTATGTGTGTGTTCATCATCACATCCCACATCTGCAGCGGTTCCATTCATACGTTCACCACCACATATGCACCGCTACACATCGTAGTAGTAGTGTAGTGTGTTGTGTTTTATTTTCTTCTCTGGTGCAGATGTGGATTAACTTGATGTCTTGTGATTTTTTTCTTCGTGCATTTATTTGTGTGTGTGTGTGTGCGTGCGTGTGTGTTTTTATGTGTGTTTGTGTTTTTATGTGTGAGTGTAAGTTTGTGTCACGCTGCTCTCGGCTGCGCTGCTGGACTCTGTGAAGTGAAACGAAGTGACACAATGGAGGTTTCAGAGATTGGGGACAACTCCGTGCATGAGTATGAGTATGAGTATGTGTGTGCGTGCACTTTTTGCGTAACAGAATCCCAGATGCCATAATATGTGTGTGTGTGTGTGTGGGGGCTTTCTCTCCCTCTCTCTCTCTCTCTACCATGTCATGTGTGAATGCTTTTGGGCCCGTGGTGCGTTCACTGACTGACCTACATATCTGGAGCTTTTTAGCCTGTGGCTCAGGAGACTTTGTTGCTGTTATCTCATCTAGCCAATCACGTTTCCCCTAATCTGGCGTTTTCTTTTTTCTTTTTTTTTTGTTGTTGCCCCCAATCACATCCTCCCATCTCATCTCCGTTCCGTCCAATCACAGCGCTCGGCCTCGCGGGGTCAACGTCCTGTCCCTTTAAATATGAAAACTCCCTCTCTCTGCCTCTCTCCATCTCTCTGTCTCTCTGCAGCTCGTGGCCCAAATAGCGGCCGGGGCAACGAGCAGCAACTTTGACTTTCAGCGCTGATTTCTCACGCTGCAGCGCTGCAACCCTAATTACCCCCCACCACTCCCCCCACCCCCCTCACCCCCCCGACTTGAAAGCAGCAGCACGGTGTTTCTCTGCACATTGGCAGCTGGAGAGAGGAAGAGAAAAAAAAATTGAAGCTTTTGAAAATTCTTTGAAGCCTCCATTTTTTTGTTATCAAAGCTGCCTTTGTAGGCCACATGAATTTTGCATGTGCAGGTTTAAGGGAAGTTTGTGATGTGGCTGTGTGTATGTGTGTGTGTGTGTGTGTGTGGGTGTTATTTCACCTCTTGCACCCTATACCGCACTAATTTGCGAAATGAGGAGAAGAGTGGGAAATGAACGCAGGAGGATGAGGAGGAGGTTTTTTTTTTAGGACGACAGCTCTTTGCATCTAAACAATTGATTTACCTTGAAAAATACAAACAAATTTATGCAAAAATGCAGCATGACATCATCTCGATGCATTGCAGTTGAATCCTAATGTATAGAGGTCACTCTGTTTCCATGGTGATCTGGTAGAAAACCAAAAAAAAAAAAAGAAAAACCTGAAGTATCATTTGGATGTTTTTCTGTCGTTCTCCATCATCTTGTTTCCAAAAGTGTGTGTGTTCGTACGCTGGAATTTAAAGCATAACGCGACTTAATTTGTTTGTGGCATCTGGCCAAGGAGTGAAGGATTGGTAATGAGGGATTTCACACACACACACACACACACACACAGCCATCCCACACACTTCTTTTTGTTGTTGTTTTTTGTCAGAGATGTGATTTGAACGCAGCACAGAGCTGAGATGAGCTGAGCTGAAGCCGGTCTCTGTATGAAACTGACAAAGGTGACAATTTTGTGTTAAAAACGTCCAAATGTTGAACTTGAACTTGCGATGCGTTCGAGTGCAAACGTCCAAACCACCACAGCTTGTCAGTCAAGTTCTCCACACAATCAGAAAACACCTATAGAGAGCCTACAAGCAGAAGCAGGAAGTAACGCTCGCCATGGGACCTCAATTTCATGAAAAATTAACAATTGATTGATTCAAGCTTGACAATGGAGATGTTTCTACTTATTTACTTTGAAACAAGTGAAAACTGTCTAAAAACAAGTAAATGTTTAGGCGATGAGTCTTGGTTTAAGTGGAAAGAGATGAGTTTTGACTAAGATTGAGACATTTTGACAAGAAATAAGACACATATTCTTGGAAAGATTTAGAGTATTTGCAGTGTAGATGGAGTTACCGTAACCATCTTGTAGCATTGTCTGAATGTATAGAGAGAGAGTCATTGAGTCCTGTACAGAAGATCTCACATTGTTATGGTCACTGGACAAACAATATGTCCCATCATGCATTGTGCTCGTTCTGCTGAAAGGGTTTTTTCATTCCTGCACATAAACAACCTCCTCTCCTGCTGCTGAGCTGTGAACCAATCAGCCACACAAACACTATCATGATCTTCTCTTTTCTTTTCTTTTTTCTACAAAATGAAGGCCAAAGTAGGAAAATCAATCTTCACCCTCTGATTTTCATTTGTGCACATTGTGATTTTTAGTTTTTTAGTTTTATTTCACACACACTGCACTGCTGTGTTGACATCTGAAGCGTCGAGCTGCGTCTCTCTTCGCTGTTTATTTCAGGACGGAGCTGCTGAACCATGGTTCTCACCTTCGCTCCACACTGCAAAAACTCAAATATCTTACCAAGAATATTTGTCTTATTTCTAGTCAAAATGTCATTTCTAGTCAAAACAAATCTCATTATACCTAAAATAAGACTCATCACATAAAAAGTAGCTTGTTTTTAGGCATTTTTAAGCATATTTTCACTTTAAATAAGAGGAAAAATCTGGTAGTGGAGCAAGTTTTTCTTTCTTTCTTATTACAAGCACAAAAATCTTGCTTTCACCGGCAGATTTTTACTCATTTCAAGTGAAAATTTATTTGAAACAAGTGAAATTGATCTTAAAACAAGTACATTTTTAGGCGATGAGTCTTATTTTAAGTGGAAAGAGATTAGTTTTGACTAGAAATTATACATTTTGACAAGAAATGAGACAAATATTGTTGGAAAGACCTTGAGTTTTTGCAGTGTGATAGCTGGAGAAACGTCCACAGGATGCAAACACGCTCTCATCACAACAACGACGTGGTTAGAAAAGTAACAGCAGCAGCAGCAGCAGCTTCTCCACTGAACGAAAAACCAGAAAAGAAAAGATACAGATACAGATGAGAAACGTGTCGTTGAGTGAGTGAGACTATGGTCTGTCTGACGTAAACTGGCTCAAACTGAATCCAGTGTACTTGTACAGTTATACATGTGAGGATCAGTTTGAGTTTTACACCATCAGAGTGAGGACATTATGGGAAAGTGAGGACATTTTGGGCTGTTTGAGGATTAAGACTTAAATAACTAGGTTATTAATTAGGTTTAAGTTAGGTTAAGAGTAATGGTTAAGTTTAGGCATTTGTTTTGGATGGTTAAGGTTAGGGTAAGGGGCTAAAGGGAATACATTATGTCAATGAGTGTCCTCACAAAGATAGCCATACAAACATGTGTGTGTGTGTGTGTGTGTGTGTTGTCTGTAATGATATTTTTATTATAATAATAACACTTTTTTATTTATATTGCACTTTTACAAGTGCTCTAAGGCGCTTTTTGACATGTTTCCTGCAGCCTGTGGTTCATCAAGCTGCTTTATGCCTGAAATGTAAAGTACGTGGCCTCAGACATTCATCCTCTGCACTGAGACAAGTGGCTGCACTTGAACTGTGTACATGTGTGTGTGTGTGTGTGTGTGTGTGTGTGTGTGTGTGTGTGTGTGTGTGTGTGTGTGTGTGCGTGCGTGCTCCGTTAACCTTCCCCTTTCCCACTAGAGATGAACACACACTCCTTCACACACGTTCTAGCTACACCTCATGTCTTTGTCTCTGTTTCCGTCTGCCTCCGTTTTAATGGAGGATGAGGTTTTTTTTTAGGGGGGGGGGAGGGGTGAGTGAGGAGGAGTTGGGGGGGTGGGGGGGTGGGGGGGTAGGTGACGGGCGGGGGGTCAGGTTGAAAATTGCGATGTGTATTTATGTTTCTCTGTATGCGGTTGCCAGGCAACAGCGGAACGAGGGGTATTTACAGTTAATATAAAGTGAGTGACATTAGCCTGGTGTATTAGAGGTAAAGCGCTCATTTGCTTTAAGATGCGGGAAGAAAGACCAGTGTGTGTGTGTGTGTGTGTGTGAAGGAGAGTGTCCTTTGTGCAACACTGACTAATAAATGCTTCCACACCCAGTCTGCATAGGCGTGTGTGTGTGTGGGGCTGCATCTATTGTGTGTATATGCATAATAATTGCTCATGCAGCCTTGTCTTTGTAGATATTTCAGTGTGTGTGTGTGTTTCTGTGATTGTCTGTGTGTGTGTGTGTGTGTAATAAGACGAGCTTCCATACCATTGTGTGAAAGTACACAGGAGTGTGTGTCTGTCTGGGTGTGTGTCTGTGCGTGTTTGATTGTCAGTCTCCATAAAATATAAAAACATGTTTATTTACACATTAAATTCCCCCACATGATTTCAGATTATAAACTGCTTTGTGCGGCTATTTTTGGTTGTGTATGTGTGTGTGTTTTGTTGTTGCTGCTGCGAGGTGAAGTGTGTATGTGTGTGTGTGCATCGGCAAAATTTGCCCCGGGGGGAAAAAAAACATCACCGTCGTTTATGTTCCTACACTTCAAAAGATAAAATAACGGTTCAATAAAATAAATAAATAAAAAAAACCTCCTTTTAATATAAATTTGGAGACGCAGCGGTGGAGTTATTTCATCTCATGTGACAGTGTTTGTTTGTTTTTGTTTTTTTAAAACAGTTTTTGTGTCCCTCAGTCAGTGTTTTAGTTGTTGTTTGGATGGTAAACATGTCACTGTGCGTTAATATCACGTCTCTTTTTCTTTTTTCCCACAGGCTTTGAAAGCATCTTGGAAGGCTTGTTCGGGCCGGGACTAGTCAAAGACATCACCCTATTCCAAGGTGAATACACACACACATGAACACACATATACATCTATAATAATATCAACACAATAACACAGTGTAGGTGTAAACACACATCCATTTTCATTATTAAAATCCCCGTATATAGAACTTTTACCTTCAAAACAAAATTAGAAAGCGATTTCCAGCTGATGAAGCTCTAATGACTGGAAGCTGAGGAACAAATTAAATAAAGAAACACATCAAAGGTAAATTATATATGATAATAATAATAATAATAATAATGATAAATCAGAGACGATGTTGTTTCTGCAGCGGCGACGCTGATGATTTCACTTTTACTGTTTTGAGTGAATTTACTGGAGGAATGATTCATCCTGCGTGAGTCTGAGTCTGAATCAGACTTTACATGACGAAGTGTTGATCCGTGTTAAAGATGTTTTAAAGACACAGCGACGTTGAAACACTGGGTTTTAAATCCCCACATCTTTAGCTTCAGTTTGTGAGCGCAGGAAATACAGCTGATCTTGTTTTATTTTGAAAAGACCAGGAAGTAAAGCCTAAGTAAAGCCTCAGAACTAAAATAACCAGTGATTTCATTTGTAATAGAAAAAGCTCATAAAAGCAGCGCGGACACAAACACTTTCATTTTCTTATTCCCAGAAGGAACAAATAACTTCCTGTGGACAAGAGAGATTCTAAGTGTTGTAATTAAATGTGATGGAAATGAAACATTACGTCTTTTTTTTTTTTTATAAAAAAAGAAAATTTCAAGAAAATTAAGATAGGGCCTAAATAAATACCAGGAAGTGACATCATACAGACACAGAAATGGTCGTTCCCTAATTGGATCTCATGCACCGGAGCTGAAAACACACAGGATCACGAAACACAGGTGTTTTATAGCATTTCATTATCTGCTCTATCAAGAGACGTCCACCAGAGCGTTGTGGAGTCGTTGGATTGTGTATTTGATGAGTTTGATGAGTGAAACCGAAGAAATCCCATGATCCTCTATAGCGTAGCTCTGAGCAGCTCGCGGCTCTGCTCCGCCGTTCTAAAAATAGCTTGCACCGACAATTAAAGGTAACGAACCTACTGTAATAAACTATAAACTGTTTTCTTGTCTGTAACAACATCTATTGCACGTCTGTCCGTCCTGGGTGAGGGATCCCTCCTCTGTTGCTCACCCTGAGGTTTCTCCGATTTTTCCCTGTTAAAAGGGTTTCCATGGAGTTTTTCCTCAGTCGATGTGAGGGTCTAAGGACAGAGGATGTTGCTACGATGCCATGTAAAGCCCTTTGAGACAAACTGTTTGTAAAAACGGGCTATACAAATAAAATTGCCTTGCCTTGCCTTGCCTACTGCTATGACTATAGGGATTACGGCAATGGGGCCAATTTGCCAAAATGTTGAACTATCCCTTTGAACTCAGTTATTCCAGGTCTGAGTTTTGGTCAGAGCAGGAACAAACCAGTCGGTCCAGTCCGCTGCCCGATAGAGACAACGATCAGCCGAGGTTTCAGGAAGTAGACGCAGCCGAACCCTGTTGTCACTGTTACTCTGGTCACCATTAGTCTCTCTCTCTCTCTCTCTCTCTCTCTCTCTCTCTCTCTCTCTCTCTCTCTCTCTTTCGCTCTCTCTCTCTCTCTCTCTCTCTCTCCTCTTATCTCGGAGAAAAAAAAAAACGAGGTCAACATGGCGTCTGGGAGTCATGTGACACCTCCCCCACCAACTTAAGGCATTTTTAGAATATTTCTGATATTTTCACTCATGCATTACACTTCACACACACACACACACACACACACACACACACACGTCTCCATATGAAGCAGCCATGCGTGCTCGCTTACAGAGGCCGAGCAACACACACACCAACACACACACACACCATCATCATCACTGGGCCTCGGTGACATATTCACACGTTTAAATATAAAACATTAAACGTTAGTTGTTGGGTTTTTTTTTTTTTTTTTGCATAAATGAAACGACTTCCTCTCGCTCGTCCTTCTTCACATCAGCTTTTACTGATTTCCTATATCTCCCAGAATTCCCAGTTGCATGCATGCGACCGTGTTGTGTTGTGTGTCTCTATCAATATATTTGTGGTTGACAGCTTTGTCGTCCACTTAACTAAACGCACACACACACACACTTTGTTAAGAGTGTGTTTAACGGTTTCTGAAGATAATGATTCCTGTTTGCTCGATGTTTCAGAAACCAGGTCGCTGCAGAAAAACAGCAGCCTGAGTAATTAAGAGCACGTAAACACACGCACACACACACACACACTTAAACATTCATGTAAACAGTGTCTTCCTTAAGTTTCTACTGTGTGTGTGTGTGTGTGTGTGTGTGTGTGTGTGTGTGTGTGTGTGTGTGTGTGTGTGTGTGTGTGTGTGTGTGTGTGAGAGAGCTTGACTACTGTGGTGGAGGTGGGGGGGTCACGGTAACAGTGGGACTGGAGCTAATTGGCGCCTTCCCAGGGATATTGTAAGTGGCACAACCGCGGGGTTCAAGCACAGCTGACCTTTGACCTTTTCATCACAGAGACAAGAAAAGGTAGAATGAGAAAGAGAGAGAGAGAGTAATAGACTTGCAGCAGCTCGTCTCACAGGAGTGTGATCTGCTGTAATATAAGGACCGTGTATATGTATATGAACCGTATACACACACACACACACACACAGTTCAGGTAGAGCGCTAACGCAGTAACAACCCAGAGGACCTGCTGAGTGTCTCACTCTGATCTGTAATAATTGCAGACGAAGACGTCAGTCGTGCTCTTAAAGGCACAGCTCCTGTTTTTTTGTTTTTCCTCTCGCATCAGCAGCGAATCTTCCTGTTCCCTGAACCGTTTAGATTTAAAGGGATAGTTCAACATTTTGGCAAATTGGGCCCCATTGCCGTAATCCCTATAGTCATAGCAGTAGGTTTGTTAGCTTTAATTGTGAGTGCAAGCTATTTTTAGAATGGCGGAGCAGAGCTGTGAGCTGCTCAGAGCTACGCTACGGAGGCTCATTATGGGATTTCTTGGTTTCCCTCATCAAACTCATCAAATACACAATCCAACAACTCCACAACGCTCTGGTGGACAAGTTGTGAGCTGCACATTCACCACGCTATGAGATAATAACACAACGTTACCAGACACAGTTGTTTTAGAGGGAAATACAGAGACTGATTGATGAAAAACTGTCCCTGAAGGCAACGAGCATCAGCGGTTTTGCATGAATTTCCCTCTAAAACAACTCTGTCTGGTAACGTTGTGTTATTATCTCATAGCGTGGTGAATGTGCAGGTCACAACTTGTCCACCAGAGCGTTGTGGAGTTGTTGGATTGTGTATTTGATGAGTTTGATGAGGGAAACCAAGAAATCCCATTAGCCTCCGTAGCGTAGCTCTGAGCAGCTCACGGCTCTGCTCCACCGTCCTAAAAATATCTTGCACCGACAATTAAAGGTAACAAACCTACTGCTAAAACTATAGGGATTATGGCAATGGGCCAATTTGCCAAAAATGTTGAACTATCCCATTAAAGATATGTGATAGGAAATACGTTTGAATTGCTAGTATGGCATTTCAACATAAGAGCTTGGCAGATGCAGAAAATAATAAATATGATTTCTTGACTTTTGACCCTTTTAAAGTGTCTTTAATAGAAACTTCCTGTTAGAAGTCAGACTTTGTTTCGTTACCTGATGAAAACCACTGATGCGCCGACAGGTAGCAGGTGTCCAGGTGCAGCACAGCTCCAGTGTGAACGTGAGGCTGTTACATTTATCACCTCAGGACTTCCAGTTTTGCTGATTTTCACAGTTAAATGTGAAGCGAAGGACCGTGAGAATGTTATTCCCCCGTCGTCAGGAGGACTGATAAACACCGCGTCCGTCGTCTTCGGGCTCCGATGAACTTGATTAGCCTACCTGTCAATCACAGGTGTGGCCTCTGTTTCTGCAGCGTTGAGTTGATAAATAAAGTTAAACACATGGCTGTGATTAAATCATCGGCTTCAACTGTTGTTGTGGCGTTCTGCCCCTCGGCTGTTAAGACTCAACCTGTATTTGGTCATTTAAAGCACATTTCTGTCAGTAGAACTTGATGATATATTTAACATAGAAGAATTAATTGAAAACAATTACATAATGGAAGGAATTTAATTACTAAACTTATGTATCGTGTCATGGGCAGGCCGTCTACGGTACAGTGTGGGAATAAAGGTTGAATTTAATTTATACAAACTGTCACAACATTATATTTATTGTACTGACGGAAATTTGCTTGGACTCAACTAATGTGACAGGCGACAAACACATGGTCCAAACAAACTAACTAACAAACATCTAAAGCTAAAAGTCAAAGAGAAAACAAAGGAGACAAAAGAAAGGAGGCGTTGTGTTGCTGTTTTCATCTTCATTGTTTGTCACGCCGAGGATTATGGGAGTTTATCTGGACGTAACCATGTGCTTTCTGTCTTTCTGTCCCGATCCAGACTGCGAGCCCGAGGAAGTGTCCGACTGGTCCTTTGATGAAAACTGTCTCTTCTGCTGCTTACGACGCGAGAAAGTCAAGGTAGGTGCTTAGTTGTGTTGCTCTTCACAACACCTCGGTTTGCTAGGGGAAGAACCATGAAGAAAAATAACAACAACAAACGAGAAAATAGCAAATTAAACTCAACAAATATCTTTTAAAAACCCTTATAGATGGTCATAAAGTGAAGCTTTAATGGATAATTTGACGTTTTGGTACAATTTCTAAGGTTTCTGAAAGGATTGATGTCACTGTAATGGCTAGGCTAAGCTAAGGTGGCTAGGCTAATCCATATGCTAGCTAAACTCTTGACGTTTCACCAAAATATCTTATCTTTTTGCATCTGTTTTGTGTAAAAAAAACATCAAAAATAATGTGTTCATTAATAGTATTTTTTCAAAATGTCTGAAAAGTAGGTTTGTACTTTCCAGTGTGTAGTCGGTCTGTAAAACAAAGTCACGTTTAACAAAGAACAAGTAACCTAAACTATCACATACTGTAGCTAATTAGTGCATTTTAAATATAAACTGTGCAGCAGTTGATACTTATTTTCAAAATGAAGACACAAGAAAAGGTGCAAATGTGTGTTTTGTCGTGATTTGTTGGTTGTTGATGTTTTTATTTAAAGAACAGAGACGCTGCTTTCCTCTTCTAATTAATCTTTTCAGTTGATCCCGTTCCTTTTGTCCAAACATTTTGTGTTTTTTTGTTGTCTGCAGCCATTTTGAGCTTTGTGTTATAAGGTCTACATCTTTGTCTTCCTCCTCCTCCTCCTCCTCCTCCTCCTCCTGCGGCTACATACTTGTTATTTGTGTTTTTCAGCCATCATCGTCTTGACCCCAATTTAGCTTATGAAAGGAATGCTACATAATGATTTGGATGTGAGTGTGTATGTGTGTGCGTGTACATATGTGGAAAAAGGAGGAGGGGATGGCGGAGGAGGAGGAGGAGGAGGAGGATGGTGACATGGGTGTAAATTAGTGAGACTCCCACAGCAGCAGAGTGGCTCCTCTCAGAGTTTCTCATTTGCCTAAAAAGTGATTGGAGCAGAATAATAACGAGGTTATTGAACCAATAACAAAGAACATGGAGGCGTCTGGAGACAAAGTATTTATTATGTGACCACAAACGCCCGCTTAGACACCAAAAAGAAAATGGTGCCCATAGGATCCGCGGTCCCTGTTCGGTTCTGGTGGTGGGCGGGGCTTGTTGTGACATCACAAAGTGACAGGAAGTCCTGACGGCTGGTTTTAAGGCTCAGTTTCTGAATACAGGCTGTGTGCATTTCTCTGTGGACTGAGGCTTTGATACTTTCACAGTATTAATATAGAACCTAGAGCTGCTTTATAATCACACTACACATGGACATCTACCTTTATACTGTATGGAGCTTTAACACAAACATCTACCTTTATACTGTATGGAGCTTTAACACAAACATCTACCTTTATACTGTATGGAGCTTTAACACAAACATCTACCTTTATTGTGAAGGAGCTTTAATACAAACATCTACCTTTATACTGTATGGAGCTTTAACACAAACATCTACCTTTATTTTGAAGGAGCTTTAATACAAACATCTACCCTCTGATCACATGATCATCAATAGATATAAGTGAAGGTAATAAATAGAAACTTGTATTGATACCACTCATTTCCTGTGGAGCTTTTGACTGTGTCACATGGTCTTCATCAGCAGATGACGTCATAGATGTTTTTCATTATTCTTAAAGCTCCTCCTCTTAAATTCTTTGCAGTTGTTAATTAGTGATTTTTTTTGGATGTTTCCCATCATCACTTTTTATTTTTTGGAGTGTGGTGGTGGGGGTGAAACAAGGGAACGAGGGTGCAAGCGAAGGAAGGAAGGAAGGAAGGAAGTGAGGAGAAGGCGTCCTTCACTCAGCCGTCGAGCCTTCACATGTTTTTCAACTTGACCCCGGCCTGACCTCTGAGGTCGGCCATCTGTCTCCTAAAAACATCCCGGCTCCACCACCTCCACTCCACCAACCCCCATCTGTCGCTCCGGCTCCACTCTGCTGCATCCCTCGCCTCATGCTAATAAAATCATGCTAACAGCCTTTAGGCTGCCAAAGCTCTCACTGCTGCTAATGTACATAAAATGTACACAAGCACAAGGCTGCTCCGTGAAATGCAGTAATTACAGATAAGACTCAAATGGAACCAAATGGGGAGAAAAAAAAGAAAAAAATCTAAATAAATAAGAGAAAAATCAATTAAAGAAAGCCGGGCAGAGATTACAGCAGATCTGTTCTGCACTATTGTCTGACTGGTCAATAATTATGTTAGCCTCTCATATTGTGCAAATCGTGACATGTATGAGACAAAATTTGCAACAGGCTTAATTGTATTCCTCTTCTCACTCAATACAATTTTCATCTTTTATTCATCTCTGAGGGGCTTGAAGGCTTTTTCTGCGTCTCGCTGTTATTACCCTCTGCTTGTTTGTGAAATGCCAGGAGCTTCAGTGGGCGGGAACCATTGATTCATTGATCTGAAGCCACACAAACTGCCAGCAGAAAGAGAAGAGAGAGAGGAGGAGGGGTGGCCTTAAAAACACACTCATCTGTGTTTGTTGCTTTGTCTTTCACCATCCACACACACACACACACACACACACACACTCAGGGCTGTAAAAACAATGGTGGCAACGCACTCATTATACGAGAGACGACCACGACGCTGTAACGGCGGCGTTAATCCCTCTCTGCGACTGGATTCACACGCTCTCTGTTTAGAAGGATCCCAGCGTCTCGCCGCTCGGCTCTGGACCCTGGATATCCTGAGGAAGCCGTGTGATTGGCTGTTGGCTCGATAAAGGTCCACCCTTCAACAATGGCTGAAGTGAGATGTAGCCCAGCGGCCACGCTTCCTACTTAGCCAGTCATTGGCCGGTTGGTGACTTGAGCTTTTTGAGTCTCTAGCAGCAGGTTGTGGAGCCGAGTGTCTGTTGGTTGGTTGGTTGGTACCGGCCTCATCAGTTGAAAAAAACAAATTATGGCCTTAATCCGACTATAACTGGACAACTGAAGTGCATGTGAGTCCGACTAAGACCGGACTTCTCCAAACCCGACTAAAACACCCAGATAATGTGATTGGAAACTGGTTTTCTTCTGCATGTATTCGCCTTAATCGGACTGAAACTGGACAAATACATGTGTGCATGTTCCATAACAGAAGTGTACGGCCAAACCCAGCCCAAAGAAAAAAACGGTGCCTTTTCAGTGTCAGTGCATTTCACGCATTGCAACCAGCAAGAATATGAGACTATACAATGAACTTTATTGTCCTGCTTAGGGAAATTTGTCTTGGACTCTGTAGCTGCGCCATAAATGCCTTGATGGCCACAATGACGACAAACAATACAATCTCAGACATACCAGCACCAGCAAGTACATAACATAACACATATTGCACATATCCCATAAGGAAGCACATACATACACCTCATACATTCACCATAGTATAAAAATGATTGCACAAACTCAATAAGTGTTAAGAAATGTTATAGAAGTTGTAACAAAATAATTCTTAAAACGGTTGAGTTTACAGTGAAGGACTCAGGTAGCCTGAGGTCCGACCTGATGAGTAATTTGTATGAATGTATAAATATTTATAAATATTTATTTTCGTGTCATGCCACCATTGGTCCATCCCATATGGGATTACAAGACACATTGACTGACAAATCAAAAACTAGACAGTCGTTCCTGTTGGTACTACCCGCCACACAAGATTACTTCCAGTACCTACGTATCTGTATATCGCTCTTCGTCTTATTGACCAGGCCTTTTCAAGAAATAAAGAAAATGCAAATATTTCCAACTGAAAAAGATGTTTTAGCGTCTCAGCATCATCCAGCCACACAAATTCGTTATATTTACTAAAAAGTTTTTGTCTTATAAAGTCATAGAAAGGACATATTTTCAGCCGGGACCAGTGCATCCAGTCGGGAACTGTAGTTGAGGACTCTCAGTTATTTATGTCCAGTTGTTTAGGTGACAGAAAGGTGAACTGACACAACGCATATCGCCACATGTTTCCATCAGTTATTTGATTTTCCCTGTTGCATTTGAGTCTGCATACGATGGAGCGTAAGAAACACATATTAGCAATGTTTAGCTGCATCTTTGGACCACACGGACCCTGAGGTAGGCCGACCTTCAGAAGCAGAGTGTGGGTGCAGAATAAAAACCTCAACCTGTCTCAGGTTGTGTTGTTGTTGGTAACGTATGTGTTGTTGGATTTTAATTGGCTGTTCTAAAAGTTGAACAGGTTTCTACTGGAAGCGCTCTGAGCATGGTCACCGCCAAGAGCATTTTTTTCCCATTGATTTCTGTGAATGCCAAACTTCTTAGAATCTGAATAGAAAATAGATTTGTATAGCAAGAAAACATGTTTGATGGACACAGTAACAGCCCTTGTTACTAATATCTGCTTTATGATATGGAGTAATATAAAGCTGGAGGTCGCCACTATAGAAGATGGCAAACTGTGGCTATAAATGGATGAACGAGAACAGAGAGCAGACAGAGATGCTCAGATCAGCTGTGGCGTCCAAACTGGTGATTGACTGGTGCTGACTGAGCCAAGAAAAGACTCCTCACACCGTTTCACCACCACCACACCAGGCAGCCGGGGTTCACGGATTCATGCTGTTGATGCTAAAGTGTGAACCGACCATCTGCTGCCTCAGCGCAAATCCAGATCAGATCCATCAGACCAGACTAGGCTACTTTTCTTTTTCTTTTTCTGTTTCCAGTCCAGTTGGTTTTTCCACCCTGAGATGTGTGTATCTCTGCTCACCACAGTTGTAAAGAGTGGTTATCTTAGTGACTGGGATAAAAACTCACATGTTTCGGTTAAAAACACTGCGATCACACAAAAATCTGTATCTGCTGCACAGTGTGTTCCTAATAAAATGCTCAGTGAGTGTTAATTTCAGCTATATGGAAATGAATCAGTGGATCATCTCAGCAGACTAATCAAGGTGTTTATAGTTTCAGTATGCACCATCCCAAAAAGATGAAACAAATCTGTTTTAAATAAAAAAATTAGCAGTTGTTGTTGCTGTTATTTTTTCGAATGTTATTGTCAATCAGAACAATGAAATTATATCAACTTGTATGACAGGAAGAACACAAAGCACAATATAAAAAATCAAATGATTAGTAAATTGGATTGGATTTTTTTTAAATTTCCTCCATTTATTGCTTCTTTCCAAGGACTAATGCCAAATGTCTCAATCACTCAAATATATAATAAAAAAAACACATCTATTTAATCAAAAAAGTTAAGATATGAAATTATAAATATCCAGTGTACACACATAAAACTTGGAACATCAAGTTTCAAACCAAATGAAGGAGAAATCTTCATGTTTCTGAGATAAGTTGTGATGTGATGCTGTGAAAGAGTTGGCTGTTTTTTTGTTTTTTGACAGAGCCCAGATCTTTACTCACTCTTTGGTCTCTATGTGTGTCTGTTTGTGTTTGTGTGTGTGTGTGTGTGTGTGTGTGTGTGTGTGTGTGTGTGTAGGACCACATTGCAGAAAACGGTGGCGGCAGCCAGGTGCTGTCGGAGTGTGAAGACTTCAAACAGGAGCAGTCTCGGTTCAGCCGGCTGGAGAGACAGGCCCAAGACTTCCTCAATGCTGTGTTACACAGAAAAGGTAGGACACGCACACACACACACACACACACACACACACACACACACACACACTTCTCATCAGTCATTTCACTACTCATTACCACATTCCCTCTGGTCTCGAATATCTGGAATATCTTGGTATTTCCAGAGGCACATTTCAGGGAGGACCTGTCAGAAAATTTGGTAAACCCCTTTGGGAAATCAGTGAATATTGAAGAATTTCACAAAAATGAACCACATTAAAAAGTATGTAATACCAGACACCATTAAATCTTTTACATATTAGGTACTTGCATTTAATTATTTTCCATCCCAGCTGGAGTTGAGGACAGACAGTGTAGGACTTGTGAAAGGAAATTAAAAAAGTGTAGAATTGGCCACAGTGGGAAGAATCCTTATTGCTTTTTGTTTTAAGACTTATTTTAGCACTTTTATACTTTTATACTTTGTCGCCAAAGTTCAAACAGACAAAGTTATTTCTTTTTTATTACCAGTGCTGAGATCATGTGTCCTTTTTTCATAAAATCAAAGTATTGAGAATAGTTAACCTTTCTTTCTATAATGTCACTTTATGTTAAATCAGTTAAGAATCTTGTAACACTTAATTTGATGTGTGTATATTAAGTGCTTTAGGATAATTACTCATGTCTGTTTTGGTTGGGTAGGGGGACAAAAAAACAGCAATTTAGACATGAAAATGTGAATTACAGAGTTTGTCAGGTAGTAAAATTATTAGATTAGATTAATTTAATTATGAAAAATTATACATGATTGAGAGTTTGAATGCCCTAAAACAGGGGGGACTTGTATCTCCATTAGAGACGAATGTATAAAGTTGTGCATCGTCTGCGTAACATGAGAATTTGAGTAGTTCGTAACTGGATAAAAAGAGGGCCATGGATCGATCCCTGTGGGACGCCACATGTAACTTTTCCAAAGTTTTACATTTGGAACAAGGCCATTTCTGCCCTCTAGGTAAACCTCAAACTGGTTTATCTGGGCCAAAGAGGCCGACCCACTTTTACGACCCTTTACTAACCGTGCCATCATTACGATGGGAGGCCATGTGGGAAAGTCTGCAGAAGGTTGTTCTAATCTACACGGTGGTTGTGGTGGTATTAATGAGATACTAGTGCTGAATTTGGGAGGATAGAGGAGAGAGTGGTGGTGGATCTGAGGCTTGTTGCAACTGCTGTTTGGCAATTGCCTTAAAAATGAAAACTAAAATATATCAAACAGCTGAAATCATTAAGGACCGGTCACGAGAGCCAGGCGGGGGTTTCTTTGAGGGTTAATCAAAATTTGATGAGGTCTCATAACACATTCGGGCTGACTACAGGGACCGAAATCAGAGCACGGGAGAGGTCCAGCTCACTGTAGGACTTTTGTATAATTAGTCACATGAGGATTGCTGCCTAAATGTTAAGAGCCAAATATAAAACTTCTGCACTGTTGATGCAAACTTACTGCAAACTTACAACAGCCTTGGGTGTGATCACACTCACAGGAGACTTTTCTGTAAACCCTGACATCGTCTACTTGGAGTTTTGAATACGCTTTTTTTTTTTACTGTGCACCATCAAAATAGTCAGCTTCTTTTCATCAGGCACTTTTGACATTGGGTGGATTTTTTTTGTGCTCCAACTCAAAACGATTGCTTTAAAGTGAAGGTGCTGGCACTCATGTCACAGTAAGTTGTTTTTTTATGCCTCTATGAAGAGTTTAATGACCTTGATGCTGAAGCCGACACTGTAGCGGGAGAATGAAAACCATCCTAAATGTGTAGGCACCAATGAAAAGAGACAAATCTTTTATCAAGCGTTAAGAGAGATGTTCTCTGAAAAATGGAAGACTTCATTTAAAAAAGAGCCAAAGCAATAGAATAATAGAACAAAGGACAAAGCCTTATGCACAGTGAGTTTAATATGAATATGCAAAAGGAAAAAAACACCATTTAGCACAGCAGTACTCCACATTATACAAATTACACATGACAATACATATCATGCTCAGGTTACATATTGCATTTTAAACTTTTGCAGTTTTTTTGTCTTGTAAATATCAACTCCCTGTTCCATGTGATGCCAAAAGAAGTGAGTCATCTCCGCAGTGAGGTGTGAAACAAAACCTGTTTGCTTTTTAAACGCAGCACTTGTTAAAATCATGACAAAATGTAATATATCAAAGATGGCCTCTGTTCTCCATTATCTGACAAATGCAAGGCTGCAGCCCGCTGTGTAATTTCCTGTAAAGAGCTCTTTTTGCCAGACTATACCCTGTTTCCCACATGCACACTTCACAGCTGAATTGCTTTTAGCCACTTAAGGTATTATGGTCTCTTATTCCTCAGTCACACTGAGCAACAATATTACAGTGGCTAAAGGAACATGCTGCTCCCATCCCAGCAACTTCATGCATTGAACCTCAGGCACCACTCTGACCTGGAGGAGTCTTCAGGTTATGATTATTTAATTTAATTAAAAAAAAGATGCAAGTTTTATGGGTGTGGTCCTTTAAAACCCAACATTTCTTTAAGAAGTGGATCTCATTGGTTGAAATCTAGTTAATTTCAAGGTCCAGGATTTTAAAGTTAAGTGTTATTTCCATATATTTGCAGTTTGAAGAACCAAAAACCGTCTTGGTGTAGTTTTACATCTCGTCTCTCAGCTTCTCTTTGGAGCTCTAGTAACAACAGGTTGGTGTTGGCCAATCAGAAGAGAGGAGGATGTCTCTATTCTGAATGGCTGTCTTTTTTTTTTTTGTAATCGATCCAATAAAAATAGAGCAGATTTCAGAATAAAACACTCAAAGAAACCAAATCCTGCAAAGTTGTTGGATGTTTTGGTCCAGGTGGTGAGGGGGCGGGGCTTTGTTGTGACATCACAAAGTGACAGGAAGTCCCGATGGCTGGTTTTAAGGCTTAGTTTCTGAATACAGGCTGTGTGCATTTCTCTGTGGACTGAGGCTTTGATACTTTCACAGTATTAATATAGAACCTAGAGCTGCTTTATAATCACACTACACATGGACATCTACCTTTATACTGTATGGAGCTTTAATACAAACATCTACCTTTATACTGTATGGAGCTTTAACACAAACATCTACCTTTATACTGTATGGAGCTTTAACACAAACATCTACCTTTATACTGTATGGAGCTTTAACACAAACATCTACCTTTATACTGTATGGAGCTTTAACACAAACATCTACCTTTATACTATGGAGCTTTAATACAAACATCTACCTTTAGGTTACTGCAGATTTCATGTTAAATTTCATATCAGTGCTTTTGTTAACATGCACCGGAGGACTCATAAAAGAAATCTAATATTTGCTGAGTTGTCATAATCCTCCTCCTGAGTGGGAGTGCATCCTGCTCCGTCTTCTGTGGTGTTTTTTTTTTTCCAGCAGGGAGGAAGCAGATGTCTGTCCAATCAATGCCCAGCCCCAATCAATCTGGCTTCACTCACACAGCCAGAGCTGCATGTGGCGCTGCTATATATAGTCGGATAAACAGTCGCACACAGGCATGATGGGACACACACACACACACACACACACACACACACATACACAGTATAACCAGCACACACTCACCAACAGACTCAGGAATGCGTTGTCATGCGACGTCACAGCTCGGCCGCTGGACTGGACTGTTCTGTACCACATCAGTCTGATAATGATGCACCAACATCCTGCTGCTGCAACACAACGCTACACAACAACGGTCAACAACTGTTGTGTGTAATCAGCTGCAGGTGGTGCAGGTGAAGAGTTTAATCTGATCTAGACTGAACTCATTAATAACTATTTGTACACTATAATTGATTAGTGATTGATTGATGTTGAAAACCAATCTGAAGCATCTATACCATTCTTTCTTCCACGTCCAGTGTTGTTTTTGTTATCTTTTCTATTTCTAACTTAAAGGACATTTTAGGTCTAAAAGAAGGAAAGATTTTCAGTTTAATGTCTCCTGTTTTGCGGTAGTTGTGTCTGTCCCCGCATCGCCACGGCAGCAATGAATGGGAGTGGATGTAAGTTCTGCTGTTTAGGCTGTTTACATCCCTCAAAGACGCATTTTTTTTCCACAGACAGCGTCAGATGGCGACTCAAACATGCACCGAGAAGTTTATTTACTTCAAGCAAGCCGACATGTTTGTAAAACTAGACCCAAGTTGCCGTGCTCGGTGTGTTCAGGTGCAGTCGGAAAGCTAAAACACAGGAATATCAACTCTTGACTTGCTTCAAGTAAAAAAAACTTCTCAGCGCATGTTTGAGTATCCACCTGACGCTGTCTGTGGAAAAAAATGTACACTTCAAGCAAGTAAAGAGTTGATATTCCTGTGTTTATGACACAAGCGGTAGCTCCTACTGCTCCTGAACACACCAGCACTGCAACTTCGGGCTCGCGCGAGACTCTGGGAGACTTTGAATTAGATCTAGTTTTACAAACATGTCGGCTTGCTTGAAGTAAATAAACTTCTCGATGTTTGAGCAGCCATCTGACGCTGTCTGTGGAAAAAAATTGCGGCTTTGAGGAATGTAAACAGCCTAAACAGCGGAACTTGCATCCACTCCCATTCATCGTTGCCGTGGTGATGCAGGGACAGACACAACCACCGCAAAACAGGAGCGATTCCTTCAGGAAATGCATTCTCCAGTTTTCTTTTGCAATTTTACATTTTTGTTTTTTCTGAAGCTACAGTGAGTTGAGCTTTAATGCACAGAAAAAAAAACATAAACCCGACTCTCAGCCTGAGCACTTCAACAAAATGTCACCTTCAGTCTTGAGCACATACTTAATATCAATCAGTGCACGTTTAAAAACAAGGAGCATGCTGGGACAGCAGTTATGTGATCACTACTAACTATAGGATATTATGGAGCTGCAGGCTGGATTAAGTGTTATACTGCACATTCAGTGTTACATACTATATATTCTGTATGTATGTGTATTTTTTTTTGATTATTTCATCATATCTTCAGGATTAGTTTTTTTGGGGCTAATGTATTGTTTGGAGGATTTAAGGTTGCAAACATAAAAGACTCCAAATAACATAATAAAGTGCTGGTTGTGAAGAGATGAGTGGTGAGTGAGTGAGTGAGTGAGTGAGTTATCTGGGACAAGGCCAGATTAATGCATTAATAACAAATGAGTGTCATCACTGTCACTGTTTTCGCTGGTCGTGTAATAACCAGTCAGATCCATGACCATGTTTGATATGGGTTTGTTTTGTCACAGCGGGGGATAATGGAAAGTTCACTCCTGACATCTGTGTCTTGTGCCACACACACACACACACACACACACACGTTCAGTCGTGGTGCTGCTGCTGTTTTCCGGCTGTGTGCACTTCAATTACACAGTGAATCGCTGGTTAAATGACCAGATACAAAACCATGACTCCCAATTGGAAGATTATTCTTTTCTTTTCCTTTTCTTTTTTTTTCTTATTCAGTCTGGTGTGAAATAAACTGATTCCTTTGTTTCCAAAGGGCATGGTGCAACATGATGAGACGATATATTATCATATATATTATCATAAATATGGTAATAAGTTTGGATACTTAACGATAAACATCCCCCAACCTTTAGTTGTTGCTATGTTATTGTTTCCTCCATTGTTCTGTAGTAACAAGTAGAGGAGGAGAGCTGGGAAATGAGGGTGTGTGTGTGTTTGATTGATCATTGAACCTATAAAATGAAATGATCTGAAAAACATGGATCAGATTTGTACCAGACACTATTGTTTAATCTAAAAAAAAACCTCACTTTCTGACTTCTTGTCGTCATTAAAGGGATAGCTCACCCAAAATTGAAATTTCACTCATTATCTCCTCCCCCTCATGTGGACTAAGGGCTGGGAGAAGTTTCAGAGTCCTCCGTGGCTTCTCTGAGTTACAGGGGGTCTCGGCGTAGCAGTGCATGTCCATATAACGGTTGCAAATGGATACCAACTGTCTTCGTAACAAAAAGACACACCGAAAAACATCCAAATACCTCCATGCTGCTGGTATGTAATGTCAGTCTTGTATTGAAGCCCCGAAATGCAAAATTGTCCCGAAAAAAAATTAAATAAGTCTATATTTCAAGCTTGTTTGTAGTAAAACAAAACAAGCTTGAAATATGCCGAGACCCCCTGTAACTCAGAGAAGCCACGGAGGACTCTGAAACTTCTCCCAGCCCTTAGTCCACACGAGGGTGAGTAGATAATGAGTGACATTTCAGTTTTGGGTGAACTATCCCTTTAACAGTGTTGTGTTTTGGTTTTGGTTGAATCAGTAATCGATTGAAACATATTGATGAAGACGGGCAGCACTCATATAACACTCTGCGATCACAGAGCGTCCGTCGCCGTCAATAGGCCGGATTAGCTGCTGCTGCTGCTTCCCAGTGATTTTAGGATTATTGGAGTAAAGCATCAGGATTACACTTCCTGGATGAAATGGGATAAATAAGCTGTTGAACATGAACAAATTCCTGGAGGATGCGATGCTGACATGTTTTCTCCTTCTCTCTCTCCTTCTCTTTCTCTTTCTCCAGACCTCCCAAGTTTCTCAGACCCTCACATTCCTCTAGTGGCTCGTGAGATCATGCAGCGAATGATCCGCCAGTTCGCTGCCGAATATACCTCAAAAACTACTCAGGACGACCTGCCCCTGCCCAACGGCACCATGAAGGACCAAAGCCTGCCGAGAGCGGCGTCTCTGGCCCCGCCCCCTTGCTCCCCGCCCGGGCCGCACCCGCCCGCGCCGCCGAGCTCCCCTCCATCGTCGGCCTCCTCCTCCCCCTCCCCGACCCCGGGGCCGCCGGGCCTCAGCCCCACCTCAGCCAACACCGCCGCCGTGGCCGCTGCTGCCGCCTCAGCACCAACCTGCACCCAGAGCAGCAACGGCACGGCCAGTAACGGAGGAGGAGGAACGACGGCTGCTGCCTCCGCACAGAACCCCGTCCTCAGCAAGCTTCTCATGGCCGACCAGGACGGCCCGCTGGACCTGACCGTGAAGAAGAACAGCCAGGTGGACACGGAGCCCAGCCAGCAGGGTGAGAGACGCAGCAGCAGCAACACACTCAAACACAGACAGCACCACAGCAGGTTCCATTTCAGAGTTAACACACAGTTCTTGACACTTAAAGCAGAAGTAAGCGATCCGGTCGTTTTGGCTAATGCTGCGTTCCAGGCAGGCTTTTGAAACCGTAAATTACAGCTTCAAGTCACAACTTACGACTTTGTAGCGTTCCAGACAACCCACTCGTGTTTTTCCGACCTGTTTTACCGGTGAAAGTCACTATAACGGCCACTCGTAACTTCCGACCCGTGAACTCGTACCAGATCGAACTGGTACGACTTCACAGGTCGGAAAAACACGAGTTACCGGTTGCCCTGAACGCACCATAACAGTCCTCGTCCCTACGTCACCACATTCACAGCGTCCCTCGGCTGCACACACAGCCCTGCATGCCGTTCTCTCTCCCCATTGGATAAAAACTGTAGGATACGAGAAAAGTTTTCTCCTCGGCTCAGAGCAGAGCAGAGTGACTGACAGACCCGTGTTTCAGACCAAACACTCTATGTAAGTGATTGCTGTCGGAAGATATAACTATTTAAGACTTATATTAACACAAATATATCACTTACTTCTGCTTTAAAGTTCCTCAAAGTGCATCTGGAGACCCGGGAGGCCGGTTCATAGTCCAACCAAAAATGTATACGAGAGTAATAGGGCCTGACACAAAATCATCCATAAAACTACACAAAAACCATTTAATATTCCTCCACACTGCTCGTCCGCTGCAATCCAAGTGTCCTGAAGGGATATGGTCCAGAGTTTACCCAAAACAACGCCATTTAGGCAGGTCCGGTCACGCCGCCCCGGTGTCCCAGCTCTCGTCTCTGTGGCACTGCGACACAAACGCGCTCTGTAACCCGTTATTTTTTGTTTATGACAGTTAAGACTTCACAAATATACACGTGGTAACATCGTATATGTTATATAATGTTATCCACCGCTCCAAGTATTGGTTTTTCGCTGTCTTCATTGTAAACAAATACACATGGCTGAGAGGAGGGTTAGCAAAACAGTAGAAAAGCATCCAGACTTGCATAGTTCTTCTTTAAAGAGACCCCGAGGAGTTTGTTTTTGGTTATAAAAGAGTCTCATATTAATGTGGATGAATCTACGTTACCCACTTGTTAATCCATTTTCGATGAATATATCATTTTGTCTTTATAGTTACTTTGTTATTATTATTTAGTGGTCGACTCGCCCAGCATTTCCTAGTTTTGCTTTCCTGGACGCTGCCCGGCGGGTCATGGGAATAACGCCACCGGATCGCTAGTTGGCATCGTTTATGGTCGATACCACGACGGTATCTGATCATCTTCAAACCTCTTACTTTCATTCTTGATAAATGAAAACATTCTTGGCAAATTCTTTCGCTTTCGTCCATCTTGTGCCGGTCCAAGAATTTCACTGTGCGAGCGGAGGCTCATGGGAAATGTAGTGTGAAAACACTTCTGCTTTCCAAAACTCCTCATATTCCCTTTAAAGACTTTGATGTGACAGATAAAAGACATTATAATGCCAAATATTCGCCAGCGACTTTTTCACATCAAAACCATTCATACCAGCAGTGGTTTGAATATGTGTCAGAGGCAACAATTTTAAAGCAAAGTTTTGTATTTGGTGTTTTTTTTCCTCCGCGTCATGCCTTAAAACCAAAAAGCATCAACTCACAAGCTTTTTAGTCCTCAGATAGGACCGTCCCCTTAATGGACTGGTGAAACCACAGTCCTCACATTGCTGTTAAACCAGAACACGCACACACACACACACACACACACACACACACACACACAGGTTAATCAGGACGCTGTGAACAGTACTGGTGTTTGGCTCCTGTATGATACTAAAAATAGATGTAATTATTAAAAGATACACAAATTATAACCAGATTTCATAAAGAAAGAAAAAAAAACTAATGCAAATACAAAACCCATAAATCGTCACAATATTGCCAGATAAAAACATTTGTATGCACAGGTTTATCACATCATTTTCATGTTACATTTATAAATCCAGTCAATACCATGCATTCATATATTTCTCAGTTCAGAGGAAGTTTTCTTTGTGTAGAAGCGGCAGCACATCAGACGATTTGTTAACAGAGAGACGATCGAAGAACTGATTCATTCTCCACGCGTGGACACGGCGCAGATTTGGCTCATGAGCAGATCACTGAAAAGCCGTCATGTTTTTTTTTTTGGATTGAGCGCCGCAGTAGACTGAGCTCTGAAATGTAGCCCGGGACTCAATCTCTGTTTAATCAAACTAAACCAGCGGGGGGTCGGTGTTTCCATCACCGAACACGCCGCGGGGTTGAAGCGACAGCTCGCTGTTTCCACCCTGCGAGTGCAACCGCAATGTGACCGGTCACACACTTTAATACCAGCTTTTTGGAATCTGCTTACAGTAAGCCTCCTTAATTTTTGCAAAAAAGATTTAGGCATTTACATCCACCGCATGCTCACACGTTATCTCTCTCGCTCACTCCCTCACTCGCTCTCACACACACACACACATGCATGAACAGAAAACACCTTTCAGATGAATTCTGACAGATTATCCCCAAAGCTGGATCATATACACGCACTCCTTTAAATTGCACTTTCAGGAAAAATTACATTTCTAATGCTCCTTAAATCTTTTTTTTTTTTTTTTTTTTTTACATTATCAATGAATCAAATGACTTTAAATTAAACATGAAGGGTGAAATCGTTTTGATTTTATTAAACATTAACTGTGAGGTTCAGCAGAAAGCTACTGTCATTTACACAGTGTTTATAGACTCAGGATGAGGTGGAGATAGAGAAAAGGAGTCGACAAATGATCAGGTGAAGACTTATTATTATTTATTTATTCCAAACAAGCCGAGTCTCTGTGAGAGAGGGGGACGGCTGATTATTGATGCCAGTGCGATTATCGATTCTGCTCATTGTTCCGAGTCTATATCAGTTCCTGTGGATTTTCTGTGGCCTATAAGAAAGTACAGGCTCATAGGCTACAGGTTTTCAGAAAATTGAACAGGATAAGCCTTGGGCCCAGTGTTTCTCTGACGTTCATTCTATAGCTTAAAAGCTGTGGCTAGTTCATTGTCAACATTGAAAACGCCAACATGTTTTGGCCATCCTCTGCGGCCTTCATCAGAGCAGGAATGTGTTTTTAATGTCCACAATAAACTAGCCATGCAGCTGAATAAGCTTTTATACCAGAGAAGAGTTGCCTTGGCCGTCATAATTAAGCGCTTTGCTTCGTCTTCAAGTTCATTCAGTAGCAGCGTCGTCGCTAAAATGTCACACAACAGGCTGCTAATGATTTTAAAGTTTCAGTCTGAGCAGGATCGAACCTGTTATGAGTCATTGACCGCAGGGTTGCCAACTCTCACGCATCTGGCGTGTGTCACACGCTTTTAGGTCCTGTCTCACGCTCTCACGCCACTCAAACAATTCTCACGCCAAAATCAAGCGATTTGGCACAAAAAAAAAAAAAAAAATTAAAGCAAGCTTTGGCACTCATCAATAGGCTCTCTGATTGGTGTGCGTGATGCTTATCTGCGTGTCGATTGGACGGCTGCTCAAGCCTGTGATTACAGCACAGTAGGACGGGGAGTTGTCGATCCGCGACCCCCCCACCGCCCCAACAGCGGCACGGTGCTGAAGCCTGGACCCGACTTGGTCCGAATCCGATGGCCAAAAAAAAGAGGGAGAGAGCGAAGCCCGAGACACAACCTGACCTGACTGAGTTATGTTTTCAGACTGAACGCGGCTCGAACTGACGCCTGCACCAGTCCGTTGAAAACTATAAAATCAAGATGCAGACTGGGTAGCACAAAAGTACAGCCAGGCAGCTCAGTCCAGAGAGCAGAGGAGAGAGAGACAGCGCAGCAACAGGTGTGTGTGTGTGTGTGTGTGTGTGTGTGTGTGTACGTCTGTGTGTGTACGTCTGTGTGTACGTGTGTGCGCAACTGCGCATGCATGCACGTGTGCCATACCTGCAAACTCAGAATGGGTGTTTATTATAATGTTTATTACAGAAGAGAAACACACATTTCAGGACCTGACTTGTATCATCAGGCTGTAGTAGAAGACTGAAAATCACAGGACATGTCTGTTCTGTCCTTTCATATATTAAAGCAGATATCAGTGGAATGTTTTTGTTAATATAAGTCCTAAATAGTCCTATTTTCCGTCAGCAATCACTTACATGAAGTATTTCAGCCTAAACACGAGTCTCTCCGTCACTCTGCTCTGCTGTAACCCGAGGAGAAAATTTTCCTTGTGGGATACAAGTGTTATCCAATGAGGGGAGAGAACGGCATGAAGGGCTGTGTGTGCAGCCAAGGGATGCGCGTGAATGTGGTGACGTAGCACGAGGACCAATTGATGCCTGACAAGGGCGGGGGCTGCTAACTCATGGTGCGTTCAAGGAAACTCGTACTTTGTGTTTTTCCTTCCTGTGAAGTCATACCAGTTCGATCTGGTACGAGTTCACGGGTCGGAAGTTACGAGTGGCCGTTATAGGGAACTTTCACAGACAACAGGACGGTAAAAACACGAGCTACGGGTTACCTGGAACGCTACCAAGTCGTAGTTGTGACTTGAAGCTGTAACTTACGGTTTCAAAAGCCTGCCTTGAACACAGCATTAGCCGAAACGGCCGTGCCACTGATATCTGCTTTAATAGGCTCAATAGGCTGGTCCAGGCCAAAAGCCACAGCTCCCCACTAGACCAGTTTCATACACTCCAGCCATACAATGATAGGAACCACAGATCTGCTTTTTTCCCTCTTATCTGAAGCAAATGTTGTGTTTTCCCTTTATTTTCTTCTCAGAGTACACCAGAATGCTTCAAATACATGTTAAAATCACAATTTTTTTCCTGGGGGGGTGCCCCCAGACCCCCCTAGAGGGATATATTTTGTCACCTATTACACCTCTAGCCTACTCAGTTTGCAGGTATAATGTGTGTGTGTGTGTGTGTGTGTGTGTGTGAGAGAGAGAGAGAGAGAGAGAGACAGAGAGAAAAACTACAATAAACATAACTATTATTATTATTATTATAGACAGCCCCCCCCCCCCCCCCCCCCCCCCGCTAACAGACCAACAGAATCTCACTCCAGCCCAGGACCAAAAGTTGGCAACCCTGTTGACCGTCACTCGTTGAGCTGTTAGCATAATGTTGTTTAAAATGTAGACACACGCTCGTCTCTCAGTGAAGGCCTCTCACCATAGCTTGACCTCATTATTGTTTTAAAAGGTTTTTCCCGAGGCAGGAACTAAGTGATGAGAGATAATGGATCGAACTAGTTTTGACCGGTTCCTTGGAAATGTCTCTGAGCTACTGTAGCATCACAGCTAACAACATGTTTTAACAACACTTTGGCTAACTGTGCTGCTACACATTGAGCTACATATAATAGCATGGTCTTTATCATGGAGAGGGTCTAAGTGGTCTAATTTTAAGTTATTTGTTGAGGTTTTAATGCATATACATAATCAGGGCCGGCCCTAGGATTTTGGTGGCCGCTAAACAAGGTTTTTGTTTGTGGCCCACTCTAAGCGCAAACACCAAATCACTGGTTAAAACTGAATACAGACATGTTTATGCCCTCTGAGGTTTGAGGCCATTTTCTCAACTTTTACATATTTTCTTAAATTGATCTTTTTAAGATACTTGCAGATGTAACAATAGGCTACTCAAGTGTTTTATGTCTAAATATTAGAACCTCCGCTGTAAGCACACTGAGGCCAGTTTGTCCTAGAACACTGTAGAAAGAAATAATTTAGGACAAATACTGGAAATTTGAGGTCTGTTTTTTGAAAAATTTCAAATCCCTTGTGGAAACACTGCTTCAGTCATGAGAATGAACTGTTTTGTTGCTTAAAATAGGATATGAATACAGTAATATATAAGTGTAGAAAACAAGTCTAAAATTAAATTTTGTAAGATTGCTTTTTGAGCACAAATGTTGTCATTCTGCCGTTCTATTTTCACCAAATGTCTCAAATGTGAGATAAAAGAAGCTGAATATTGACTTCAAATTACATATAAAGCTCATAGCGTGCACGCGCAGAACTCAGGATGTTTAAATGACTTGATGAACCCCGGTACCTTTCTGATCATCACCCCCCCACCTAACGGCTGTGGCCCTAAACAACCGCATAGAGTGTTTATGCCAGCGGCCGGCCCTGCACATAATGCATATTGTTGGCGTATTATTGCAGTATATGAACTACGTTTATATTAAGCTGTGATTGTTGTATTACGGTCCTCGTATGTAACGGAAATAACGTTTAACGGTTATCTAGGCTATGACGTTTTATGTGCACCCATCGTCTCCTCTCCTCTTCATTTGCCTCTAAAACAAATTTAATTTACTGCTGCATATATTTTTCGTATATTCAGCGATGAGCCACAAATGCCAAACTTCCTTCGGGTATCCATGTTTTTTCTCTTCCTGCAGCGTGAACGCAAAGATGTCGGTAGTCGGAAATTTCCAAGTTGGGAAATCCGACCTCCGAGTTGTTTTGAACGCAGCATTAAACACACCGAAAGTCTGTTTACATTTCATCAAACTGCACCAATTTCCCAGAATTCCTTGCAACTGTATCAGAAACATTAAAATCATCCTCGTATGATGATGTCTGTAAGGTTGTAGATGTTCCTTTGGTAACAAACTGTAGATGCTTGCTATGCATCCTGTAAGAGCTTCTGTTAATAATAATAATAATAATAATAAAAAACTGTGTTTATCTAAAAGCTAACACACAACACTGGTGTTGTAGCGAGCTCAGCGACTGTACAACAGAAAATATGGCTGAACGGTGAACCTGTGAGCTGCAGTTCATGATGTGATGAGAGTGGGAGCGCCGTGCTGCATAAATCTGCCTGCTGATTAGGGAACTGGTCTTTTTTTCTTTCTTTTTTTTAAAAATTCCCCCTTAAAACTCCTGAATACTGAAACATAGGGAGGTCTCATTACTACCACCAGAGTGTTAAGTGAAAACAGGCACGCCAACATCGATGTAGATGCTAATTAACATGTTCATTAGCTCAGAGGAGGCCCTCATTAGTGTAACTCGTTATGTGTAATTAATCATGGCTGTTATCACTGGACATTTTGTGACTCCAGTGCATTTTGATTAAAATTAAACTTTCCAGTATTAAACTCATAATGTGTGTGTATGAACGCACACACACACACACACACACACACACACACACACACGTGCTGCCGTTCACGCTGTTGTTGTTGTTTTTTCTACAGTCGTTTAATATCACCTAATGTTTCCTGTTTGCGTCCGATTAAACGAACTAAAAAGCCTCGGATTATTAGTGAGGCCGCGACGAGGCCTGTGCCCATATAAGGTCGTGTGGGTCAGAGGGGTTAGAAGGTCGGCAGCACTTTAGGGATTACACGAGCAAAAACACCCAAAGAGAAAGAGATCATCTGTGTGCATTTCTGTTTGTGTTTATTTTTATTGTGGATAAAAATAGAAAAATACGTCTATAAGGTTGAACTAAAACGATCAGTTAATGTCCTTGTAAACCGATTTCAGTGTTAATGTTTGTCCCAGAGACCTGAAATCATTAAAAACTACAGTCAGAGTTTGATAATAATCAGTTTAATCATATTATTTTTTTAATTTTCATTGGAGAATAACCAAATATTTAAAAAAAACAAAAAAAAAAACAGCTTAGTTTAAACTCGTTTTCACACAATTTGTCCTCGGTGTCTCTATATGTGTGTATTTGTGTGTGTGTGTGGTGACCTGGTTTCCTTGACAAACATATTCACAAATTAACTGAGATTTCACACTTTGCATGTTGCCGTATTTACACGACGTTACAAGTCTGTCATTACCTCCTCCTCCTCCTCCAGACGCGCAGCAGAGTCAAATTCAAAGTCTTATTTTGTCATTGCACAAACACACAAAGCAGAAGTCATACTCAGACACACACACACAGACGCACACACACACACACACACACACAGGAGCAGCTGTGGAGGCTGTTAACATGTATTAGATGATGATGATGATTTCATTAATAAACAGTTCAAACACGACTGATCTCTCGCTGTGGAGGTAAATTTTTACAAACGCTTCATGTTGTTAACACGCAGCACTGTTCATTTGCAAGTCTGAGTGAAGGGGAGTGTTATCTGCCTCATACTGTATATATAACACACACACACACACACATAGACACACACATACACACACACAATGAAAAATGTTTTAAAATAAAAAAAAAATAACACACAGCTCCTCTCTCAGCACTTTGATTATCATACAAGATTAAAACACAGCGTCGCCGTCAACTGAATTTAAAACCGAGTGACGGCGGCTCACATTCACACTGACTGGACACACACACATATATATATATATGTATGTATGATATGGTTGCCACGGTAACAGTGCTCCTGCTCAGGTTAATCAGATCTTGATAGGAATCCAAAACATTATTACAGATGTAAAAGACGGATGTTAAAACACGTCCGGTGGAGAGAAAAAAAAGAAAGAAAAAACAGAAGAGTAAGAATAGATAGAGTCTGAAAATATCTTCATCATCTTCATCTTCCTCATCATCTTCTTCAGGATGTGGCGAGAAACAACAGACAAGATGAAAATGATCCACGGGGGTCGTGTTACAGTACGAGCGAGGCTGAAATGTGCCGTAGTCATGGCTGCATCAGAAGTATTGATCCTTAACCTTCACCTGATCACTGAAAACTCATCATCTACCGTCGTGAACATATGGAACAAATAAATAAGGGAATAAACAGTTCTGCAAAGATGCAAAAGTCAACAAACAGATCTCTCTCTAAGTGGCTTCACTGCTTTAACTCTTTATTATGTTATTTAATTCTGGTTACAACCGATATGGATCCTTTTCTCAGTATCCGTCTCTGCTGCTGCATTAAACAATAAAGTCACCAAATGAGAAAAAATTATCGACGAATTAATCACACAAACTCTATTTGTGCAGGAGAGACGGCTGATGAGCTAAAAAGAGAAAACCAGACAAATTGAGTCAGATGGCTGGCGATGAGATGCAATGAAACAGATTAAAGAAACTGCAATAACATTAGCAAACAAAAACAAAGCATAATGAAGAAACAGAAAGAATAGGATAAGATGCATTAAAAAAGAAAGAAAATACAGAATAATATTAAATAAAGTATATAAAAGTATATTTTAGGACATAATTACAATAAATAAGTGAATCGTATGAGGCGAGTTAAAAGCATATTTGAAGGGACAACGAGGAGTTTTGGAAAAGCGAAGCGTTTTCACACTATATTTATGAGCCTCAACGCGCACCGTAGAATTCTTCGACCGGCGCAAGACAGACTCATGTTTTCATTCATCAAGAATTAAAGTCAGAGGTTCGAAGACAATCACATACCGTCGTAGTTCCGACCATAAACGGCGATTCGGCTGCGTTATTCTCATGACTCGCCACGAAACCGGAAGTAAGGAAACGATATATTTATCGAAAATGGGCCCATTAACAAGTGTGGGTAGCGTAGATTCATCCACATTAACGTGAGACTTTTTTTATAACCAAATAGAAACTCCTCGTTGTCCCTTTAAGTAAAAGCCAGGCTGAAGGGAAGTGTTCACACATGTAAATGTGTTTTAAACCAGGTGCGATTTCTCTTCCAAGCAAACCCTGACCTACAGTCAGTACAGGCAACACTCGACTAACTAACTTTTAACACCTTTCATTGTGTTTTCATGAGGTCTGAAGTTGAACTCACAGCTCTTTAATCTCTTCTCCGTCCTCAGATGGCGTCCTGGACCTCTCCACCAAGAAGACCCCCAGCCCCAGCGACAGCCTCAAAACCTTCCCCGGCTTCTCCCCTGCGTCCGGGGTCAAAGGGTAAGACAACAGGATTAGTGGGACCGGCCACTGTGGCGCGGTCATGTGGCTGAAACGACACGGCCGAGGTCAGAGCGGTCAGAGCGGTCGCTGCTGCTGCTGCTGCTGCTGCTGCTGCTGCTGCTGCTGCTGCTTCGCCTCCCAGAGCTCCAGTCAGTCAAAGACTCACTCAACGCTGTGTGGAGATTTTTTTTGTTGTTGTTTTTAGCCCGAGGTGTCGATGTCATACTCTGGTTCTGATTCAGATCAGGATCCAGATGCAGAAAACCACAGTCTGGCAGATGAGATGACAACCATGTTACATCTGTAGCAATTAATTAGCCTTGGCAACCATCTCAGAGGAGGACACAAGGAGAGCAACAGAGCAACAGAAATTCTTCTTTTCAACAACTTAATTTGCATTTTTCTGCTGAAATACTGGAAGCCTTTAACGTCAGCAGACGCCAGAACCTGCTACAACTATTCACACTCCACTTAAAAACCTGAAGCCAAGTAGATTATGAAGTCAAGTCAAGATGTTTTAGAAACTCAATGTCTGTATCTGCATGGTTTCCAAGAAAATATAAGGCAAGGCAAGGCAAGGCAATTTTATTTATATAGCCCGTTTTTACAAACAGTTTGTCTCAAAGGGCTTTACATGGCATCGTAACAACATCCTCTGTCCTTAGACCCTCACATCGACTGAGGAAAAACTCCATGGAAACCCTTTTAACAGGGAAAAATCGGAGAAACCTCAGAGTGATAAGTTTTTGTTGTTTTTAAAAGACCAATGAGTAGAAGGCAGTGTTTCTTATTCCACCAGGGGAACAATTATAGTGTTGTACTTTTCCAGTCAGGTTTAGTTAGGGTAAGATGGCCAATAATGTTTAAAATTAACATTTAAAAATTGAAACTAGTTCACCAGACGTAGGATGCGGAACTACATCTGTGGTGGTAGGGAACAGTGGACAAACAGGTTGCAAAATACTGTCGCACAGAAATGTTGAAAGAGTAAACTAAAGAATACACAAGAATTTAAATTCCTATGAAGAAGTTGTTAATATTCTCATAGGACTTGAATGCATCGCAGCGCCAACCAGCCAGGTGCAGCACACAGCCTTCAGGAGAGCATGTAAGAGTTGAGATAAAATGTGGTAAAGCGGCAAAAGCAGCAGTGAGATCCTTGAACAGTTTCATAAAAGATGCATGAAGTGAAGACGAGCAGAACAGTGAACCCAGCGCTGAGCCGCGGCAGCACAGGGAGCCAGTTAAACCTCCAAACAGATGGACACGGACTGCACCACCTCTGCAAATACCGCAGTGAAAAACACATTTGAATACCATTCAAGCAGATTCTTTGGTTGTTGCCCACAGCAGCTGGAGCCAGAGGTGTTCTGTTGTTTAGGGGTTGGACCAACTGTCCGTAAACTTTCCCTGGGAGTCCCCAAGTGTCCACAAGTCAAAAGTCAAGCTTTTTGGAAATGTGATGCATTTCTGATAGATAATTGCATCTTGAGTAGCTGTTGGAGTCTAGCATTAGTTCTGTTTATGAAGTTTGACTTGCCCAAATTGTACGTTCATGAACTGTCCCTTTCGAAAACTGCTTCCTTATTTCCCACCAGCTGATTTTCGTTAGTCAAAGAAACCAAATGTAATGATCAACTGGACATGTGGACATTGCTGAACATGAAGCCAGAATAGGAACAAAGAAATTGATCAGTTATTGAGGTAAAATCTGATATGAAGTCCAATAATTTGGCATTAAGCTTTTAAAAATGTCTGAGTTCAGTCACAGCAGTCAGAGATCTGATGTTAACCAGTCGTCATATACTCTATCTGAGCTATCAAACATGCATAGGGATGAACCAAACTCTGTTGAACAAGGTTTTTGCCTCCATCGTAGCCTACGTCTTTCTATATGACTCTAAATATACATTGTTTATATCGATAAAGCTTCAGAGTGTCAGAACTGCGAGAAACAACCTGTTGGCAGATGCGAGCATTGACTTAAGCAGAATCGACTTTGTGTGAAGGTCTGCAGTTCTTGAAATCAGCGTGACCTCTTTCGTACATCTTTCTACATTTTGGGGGCATATACTTCGATCCCCCCCCGCGGGTGACCTCGAGTCGGTCCTGCTAATGCCTCCCACCTTTCATCTCTTATGAATCGGTTTCACTAAGCTGATCGATATGGAGGCTACCGTCAAGTCTCATGGTAAGGTTGTACGTACTTGCATACAGGTATCTAGTTCAACAGCACATGGCGGAGGCTTGGACTGCTTTTCTTTTTCTGTCTCGATGTCAGAGCCCTTATTGACAACTCTTAGTGTTGCAGGCTGATCTTTTATTGATGAACATCTACTCTGCCTTAAAGTCATGTTTGAATCAGTAGTCATCATACCGCGTTCTTGCATCAAGGGGGAATAAACAATCAACGTTAATCGACGCTGCCATTTCCAGGAATACTTCTGATCGGCAGGTCAAAGATGGATTAGAGAGGTTCGATACACGAGAGTAGCCCCCGAACACGGAGCGAAGTCAGGCTGTAGTGTGGGCACGGGGAAACCTGCGCCCACCATGTGGGCAGCGCCTCTTTGATCCAGCGGTGAATACACCTCCAACCGCTTTCTGAACTCAGATGTGAGAAGTGTTGCATTGACATTACAGTTAACAAGCAGCTCAAAGGACGAGCACATGAGTGGCTCCTCCTGGTGAGAGCTAGAGCTGCTTGGAGACGAAGCTGTGGATGAAAGAGACATTAAATCATCAATGGAGAAAAAAACAGCTGCTGTGGATTCCCAGTTATGGAGCTGACATTTGACCGGTGTCTCATATTTCAGTTTAGCTCAGTCTGCTTACTGTTGGTAATACCTCCTAAAAAGTGGGTTTACCTCTTTGTTTCCAAACTGTTCAATAGCTGGTTGGGTGTTGCCATGTTTCCAGATGTTTTGATGTCATTATATCAAACAGAAATAATGTCCAAAAGTATGAAACAAAGAACCAAGTTGTGATTTCCCTAATGAAGAATCTTTATTATCTATTATGGCAATTAATGCGCTGTCAGCGAAGGTTGAGTAAGAGTGACAGAAGAGTGGGAGTATAAGATTTTATTTGTTGCTATTTTTCATCAAAACAATCATGGTGAGTTAATTTTTTCTCTTTAACTCTTCAACAACACGTTTCCCACTGACAGTCTCCATGAGCGACAGGCCCAGAAGGTAAAACCTCAGGCCTGTTCAAGGATTTCCAGAAACAGTACCTGAAGCCCCTCAGGACAAGGCTCGGTCTCTCGCCTTGAGGTTCCTAAGGCCCCAGAGGACCGAGGGCCCCGAGCCTGGCTGTGAGTGCCTAATGATTGGCTCATGTAATATTTAGCTCAGGGGGAGGTGGAGCCTGTTGTTCCACCCCCACCGACAACCAGCACCAGCTCATCTTTGACAGCCAAACAATCCCCAGAGCACACGGCGGGTCAGTGAGTGCATTACACGCCAGCCACCTTCAGAAGTCTCCTCTGACTGTGTTTGCATGAAAACATAAAAAAGAATCATACTGTATGGACATTATTTTATTCATGAGCTTATTTATTGTGTTTTCAATAGGAGTCATTTATGTAACTCATCATTTTACTGTTCGTAGGAAGCTTCATCATAGGCTATTTAGCAGCTGCAAACCAATAACAGGACCGTTTCATTTCCTGTGATGATCTTAATACTGACTAAACCCAGACAACAAGTAAATCTCTAAATGGATGTAACTGAACATCCTGCTGCAGCCATTTGAGAGTCCTGTTGTTGAGAAAACATAGATCACACGCCCTGATGCTGAGACACTCTCCATCCATCTCATTGGGGATCCCCCTCTGTTATGTGCATTTCTTTGGTCTATTCATTTACACAAATGCACGCTCACATCGAGTCCTCAGATCCACCATTACCGTCTGGCACGGCCTCCCCCGACGACTGGATGCTTTACTGTAACAGAACGCTCTATTAGCGTGCAGACTCCAAAGCCTCTCGTTAACCCTGTATTGTTTTCAATGAGGCCGAGACCGCCCACTGTGATAATCTGTCTTAAAGCTCGTGCTGAGGACTCCCCACATCGCGCTGTCAGCCGCTCTGCGGCTCACCACAATGTGTCTCCGAAGCAGGGATGCCGCATTTCCCACAAGTTTCTTCTCTCCCCCTTCTTGTACCATCCGCTGACTTGACAGACAAGCTATTTCCCGTTATTATGAACCTAAGGGAACATTTTCTTAAAGAGCCTTTCCACTGTTGCTATAGTTACTTAGCAGTAGGAGCACTGGCTGCAGCGGTTCAAGTGGAGGCACTTTGCATGTAAGTGTATGTTTCAGCAGCAGAGACGGTTCCCAGAAATGTGAAACATTGAAATTCAAGATGTTTGCATGAACAACATGCAATATATTTATATTACATGTCAATACAAATGTGTTCTAGAAAGAAACTGGCAATTAAAAAAAATTAAAATATAAATAAATTCAAAGGAAAATACAAAATGGTTCATCTATGCTTCCAAGATTATTGGCTTGTGACCCTGAGCAAATAATTGATTCTTAGCGGGGCATTTACATTTACCTGCAGTGTTGCCGACTTAGAGCATTTGGACAAACCATCTGAAATCACAGTGCAGTCTTTAGAGATTGTGCTGTTTTTGAGTTTTTCCATATTAGTTCGTTGTAACAAGAAGTGCCACTCACTTTAAATCTTATATATCGGACCTCATGTCAGTTGAGTCACTTAAATGATGTGCAGTTAATTTATTCCAGTGTTTTTTGTCCCTGCTTTAGTCTTTAAAAACCAAGCAAGCTTGTTGCTTTTGAGTTGTTGTTGTTTTTTGTGCACCCCTAGCCTTTATTTAATAGGAGTTAAAAGAGGCAGGGAGTAAAGATTGTCTTTGTCAGGAGTTGAATCGGCAATCACTGCTATGGACAAAATATTTTGTCTTTCATTTGAAGCGTATCACCAGGAAACAATCCAACTGGTATAGTCTGTGGGAATCCTTGAACCTAATGAGCCATCAAAGAATTGAGGAATCCTGTCTCAGAATGGTTGTTGTTCTGAAGCCCCGAATTGTCTCCAGCACCACGGCTGAACACCAAATTGTTTATTCATGATGTGGTGTAAAAGAGCAAAGAACCTTTTTAGATCTTTTTTTTTAAGTCAAAGTCTGATCCTAAATCTTCTTGTTTTTATTTTTCTTGTTTTTTCTTCTCTCCATCTAGACGTTCACTCAAAGTGGAGCATACCCTGCCGGAGGTGGACGAGGAGGACGGTCTGCTGCAGAGAAGCTTGCAGGACGGACTGAGGGAGAACTACGTCAGCTCCAACTCCTTCAAGCCCCCGATGGCCCGCTCGCTGCGCATCAAGGAAGAGCTCCTCAGCCAGAAGCACCGCCTCTTGAGCCAGCCAGCCGCTCTCTCATTGGCTAATCTAGAGTCGGCTGGCTTGCTCAACCACGGGCAGTCCCACTCCTTGCTCGGCCAGAAGGGCTCTTCCTCTTTCTGGGGAAGCAAGGCCCACCTGGAGAGCCTGATGAAGCTAAAGCATGCCAGCGGAGCTCTGAGCGGGGCCCTCAGTGACCTCAAAGACCTGCCTGCATTCCTGGAGAATCACCACCACAACCACCACCACCACGGAGCCTTCTCCATCAAGAGTTCCCTCCACCATCACCACAATCAGGTGTCCAAGGCCCAACACCACCACAACGAGGGCAAGAGAGACCAGGGCCACTCGCCTCCCGTCGATCTGAAGATCCCCCAGGTCAGGGGCATGGATCTCTCCTGGGACTCCCATGCCTCTGAGCTGTACAACTACGGCACCATGGGGGTCGGAGGTGGCGGCCACGGGGAGAACACCCTGAGCCGGAAGCTGAGAGCCATCCTACCCAAGCAGAACCGCCGGGGAGGAAGTCTGGGAAGCCTTCTGGATGGGGCGTCCGATTACTGGAGCTCTGAGCTGGAGCACTCCATCTCCGGACCGGCGTACTCCACCTCCGACGTGGAAGGGGACCCAAACTCCAAGCAGCCGAGGAAGAAGAGGGGCCGCTACCGCCAGTACAACAGCGAGATCCTGGAGGAGGCCATAGGGGTCGTGATGAATGGTAAGATGAGCGTCTCCAAGGCTCAGAACATGTACGGCATCCCGCACAGCACCCTGGAGTACAAGGTCAAGGAGCGCATGGGAACCCTGAAGAACCCCCCAAAGAAGAAGCTCAAGCTGATGATGAAGATGGAAGCGGCCGGCCAGGATTTTCCCACCGAGTCGGAGAACACGCCCACCTCAGCCCCGCGAGACGACGGCCCGCCGTTGGCAGCCGTGGAGCTCAAGGACAATGTAAAAGAAGAGATTGATGACAATTTCAAACCAATCGACTAAACGACTTACACATGTAAACCTCAGTCAAATGACTTAAGTAATTTGAAAAACGGATGGGGCTTTATTTGTGCCAATTTACTTTGCAGTATCTGGGTGAGCACAAACGCAGGGATAATATGAGAAGGATTCTTAAACTGGAGAGAAACAACTAATCGGATGGTTTTTAACAAGCGTCACTTGAGAGACGCCGAACAAGCATTTGTTTAGCTTTTATATCCAGGGGCTTAACAAATGCAGCTAAAGACACTAGTTAAATGACAATTGATGAAATTTCCTTAAGCATGCTGATAATCCCTTGCCCAAAAACCCAATCGTCCCCATGCCCCCCTTTTTTCTGAACTTGATACACTGAACCACTGCTGCTTATAAACGCAGTTTGGGCTTTGGACCATTCCAATTTGGGGAGAAAATGAGGGGAAGGTTGAAAATTAACTCCTTAAAAATAATTAGTCCCTTTACCGCTCCCCTCTCTCATGGATTTACTAGCTGAAAAAATTGGTAAGTGAACTGTCTATTACATTTGAAGCCAACTGTAAGGTTTTAATCATTGATCACCATTGATATTCATCGCAAGGGTTGTAAATCAAAACCCATTCTCTTATCGCCAGGTAGCCGTGACGCTTTAACTACAAACCTTTTCTTTCCTCCTTAAGATATTCTGCTAATCTCTGTGCGGATGAAAGCAACATTAACCCGTCCTTTTTGAACGAGAAAAGACACACAAAAGTCATTCAGGGATGCATGTTTGTGAGTTTCGTGGACACTACTGACTTCTATAATTGACTTCTTTTCTTCTATCTTTTCGTTTGTTTTATTTTTTTGCTTTCTTTTGCACTACACTTTGGGTCTAGCGCTTACAGACCAGGTTACCTCGGCATTGTTGCCCTTGCATCATGCACTTATTATGGTCTGTCTCTGAAAGCCCAGTCTGCAAACCTCTCAGCGGGTCAGGGGGTGCACGTCGCCTGCATATAAGCTGATCCATAATCAGATCCAGGAGGCTCTTAGTCCCTCTTTTTTTGCCAATGGACAAGTTGGGAGGGTGACAGGAGGGGTGGTGAGGCTAAATCTGATGATGGATCAGCTGTTTTTAAGGTGGAATGCTACCTCATGGACCTCCGTCAGTGTCTCACTGCTGATCCTGGAAAGCCAGAGACGCCTTCAGGTTGCCGTCCACATGGCAGCTGAAGTGAGCTCATCCCCTCATGGAGATCATTTGCCTGATGAAGGCCTTTTAGGATCAGAATGTGAAACTCTGCTGCTATCCATTTGATTATCTAGCTCCTGTAACAAGCTATCCTCCTAAGATAATGAGTTTTAGCTAGTCTTCACTAACAACAATACATTTCTGATGTTTTTTCTTTGGTTTTGTTTTGTTTTGTTTTTTGTTTTTTTTCCTTTTCTAATCAAACTAAGCAGAAGCAGCTTAGCTGATGAGTTTTAAAAGAAATTTCTTCTTCTCCCTCAAACGTCAAAGACAGTTTTAGAGGCAGTTTACTACAACAATGTGCATTTATAGAGGGGGTGTTCATTTAGGGTGGCGGGTGGGCAATATGCAGTGGGGAGGGGTCGTAGATAGAGGTGAGGGAAAGGCAGATTTTAATATATTATAAGTTATTATGACTGATTATGTAAAAGCCAATCCGTGATTCTGGGTTACTTCTTTTCTCCTCATTTTTAACTCAGGGTAACTGAGGCAGATGATGTGGGTTTTAAACATGGTGGTTTCCTCTTGGACCTATAGTAGACAGACAGGAGGACAACACGCACCTCTCACTAATGCTTTGCTAGTGGACGAGCCACGGCAAAACAGACCTGCTAATCAATCATGACAAAGAACAGCAAACACTGACTTTTTTGGGGGTTTCGGGAATCGAACGCGTGGCGCTAAACTTCTAAAATAGCACTTTTCGATAATAAAAGAGAAAAAAAACAATAGAGAGAGAGAGAGAGAGAGAAATCTGTTTGAGGTTATGCATGTAGTGTAGCTCTTCTCTGAGGGATACGGAGCAGGAAACGATGAGGAGGGAGGAGAGATGGAGGGGGAAAAAAAAAAGCTTTAGTGTGTGAAGACTTTCAGAAAGCTGCAGCTTGGACCCAAACTACTCGTCTTTTTTTTCCTCTCAATTACCTCCACAGACCTAAACAAAAAAAAAAAAAAGAAAACTGAAAAAAAAGGTCAACAGCTTGAACAAGTTCAGTTTTGTGTAGTGTCGTCTTGTCGGTTTCCCCCCTCCCCCTCCCACCCTCGTTGGGGATAGAAAAAAAACTTTCATCATGTTTTTTTGTTTTGTTTTGTTTTGTTTTTTTGTTTCGGACGGGACGGGAAAGAAAGAATATCCCTCAGAGGACACAGGTGGACAGACAGAAAAAAAAAGAAAAAGAAAATGAAGCTCTTTTGGTGTTTTCTATCAGGAGATGACAGAAGCTTTTTGGTTGTCCTGTTTTTTTGCTCTGTGGTAAATGTTGCTCTTCGCTCCTAACACTGCCTGGTGCTCACCCAGTCTGTGAGACTTTTAACACGAGAATTGTACCTCTGAAATGATGATGATGATGCTGATGCTGATGCTGATGATGATGATGATTCACTCCTTTTGAAATGTATTGTATATTTTATTTATTTGATTTTTTTTTTTCTCTTTGTTTATTCTCCTTTAAGAAAAAAAAATGGCATGCACCATGTTTCGGGCTGATTTTGGGTTCAGGCCAATTAAATAAATGATGGTTGAGTTAAAGCCATAGAGACGATACAATCACTAAGAATTAGACCTGTTGCATACAATCTTTACCCCGCCCTGTCCCCCTCTTCTTCTTTGTAGCGCCCTTGGCTTGATTGGCAGGTAGGCCTGGCCAATGGGGAAATATGTAAATCATGCATAAAATGCGTCCAACACTTTGACAATGCTGAGCATTAGAAGTGTCTAAAGGGTTGTAGTAGTTGTTGTGCGCGTTGAGTTGGACCCAGCGAAGGACAATGCACTGATCTGATAGTTAAAACAGGATCAAAGCCCCCCAGTGTTGATTGACAAAAGCACTTCTAATGAACACGCCTCTTATGAAAAGGCAATGATTAGCTGCTCACTTAGCCAGCGGTGGACACCAGCTGTGAACACCAGAACCAGACCGACCACATCCACATCAACCTGCCTGTTTCATGTAAATGCATGTAAAGCATGTGTAGGGATGGTGTCATTGGGACTTAATGTACACAGGTTTGCATGGATAAACTCCAACAGCACTTAGGCTGAATCCTCCATGGCGGGCGATTCCTCGAGGGCCAAAACCATCTGTGTTTATAATTTATACTCGTCTCTAAATGATTTACCAAAAAAAAGAAAAAAAAAAGAAAGAAATCTCAACCCCTTTTCTGTACATTTGGCTATAAATTTCTCATTGCTTTCTAAAAATAGTGGTAAATTTAAAATGATTTAAGTGAAACTCCCACTCTCAGCCTGGTCTGGTCTACTGAGGTGCATGCCATTTAACCTTTATTTATTTCATTCCATTTGTTTTTATTTTTTTTCTTCTTGGGTTCTACTGATTGTTTCTAGTCATGTGGTTAACGGCTCCCCCTGTCCAAAAAAGTCCTCCTCCTTGCAACTGAGTCTCACTGCAGTCTTTAAAGAAACCTCATCCTATATGATATAATTAACAGAGCAGTATATATCTATTTATATATATATACTGTATATATTAACAAGATACTCACATGATTAATGTAGTAATGAACTGAAATGACAACGACAACGACGACACCACAACAGAGATCTGCAAAAAAAAACAAAAAAGACACAGAAACAAACTATAGACGGCACTGTCAGTTCATTTTTTTTTAACTTGACTGTTGTTTTTAATCATTTTACGTTTTTATTTTCACTTTACGCCGCTCGTGTCGGAGACGCCGTAGTTTCCCGACGCGGGCGTGCGACAGTAGCCTTCAGTACTGTAAACGTCTCAGGATCGAGCCAACGGGATGGGCAGCAATATTTGTCAGTCGGAAAATGGCGCAGACTTAACTTAACTACCTGAACTAGATGTAATTTATAGACTTATACATATATAAATATATATATATATATAAACATATATATATATATATATACATACACACACAAGCTTGGTCAGCAGAGGCCGAGTGCTATACCTCATTCTCAGAATAATGACTCCTTTCCGTGCCTCGTACTTTAACGTATCCCTTACCTGGGAGCCTGGCGAAGGGATAGCCGATACTCTGGGAAATATAGTATCCTCCGCTCTTTCTTTTCTTTTATTATCTGTTTGTTTTGCTTTTCTTTGTTTCACCTCCCTCTTTGCTAAAGGGGAGGAGGGAGACGCTTCAAGTGTCTGACTGACCAATATTTGCCACCCTACCTCTTTTCAGGTATTTTCTTTCATTTCTTTTCTTTTTTTTTTTCTTTCCGTCAACTAAATCTTACGGAAGGAAGTTTATTTAAAAAAAATGAGCAACAGATTGACATTAACAAAAAGAAAGAAAGAAAGAGAGGGAGAGGGGATCGTACAGCCAGGCTGGGGTCGGTATGGGAGGGCTGCACACCTCTGGTTTCTGCCCCAGGAGGTGAGAACATTTTGGGATGCAGTCGTCTGGTTTCACCCTGGAGGTGACGCCCTGCTCTGAGAACCAACACAGCAGCTTTTTTTATTTGTTCGCTGAGGTTTCTTTTTAAGTTGATTGTGTGTGTTTTTTAGGTGAAACTTAAAACTCCAGGTTGAAACTCGACAGGGGGATTTTTTGTTTTGTTTTGTTTTGTTTTGTTTTTTTATTTCTCACACTCTCAAAGAAATCAGAGACCCAGAGGGGAGATTATTGTGGGACAGGTGGACGAGTTAACCTTCCTTTATCTGCTGTCTTTTAAAAAGAAAAATATTCTATATCAAAAACCTATTACACTGCATTCCCCACACAAAGTGAAATGTACCTTTATATGAAAAAAAAGCTATACATTATGAATATATGTATTTATTTTACTGTTTTTGCATCTTCAGGTAAACCAGTTGATTTCTCTTATGGTTGTTTTTTTTCTTTCTTTCTTTTTTCTTTCTTTCTTTCTTTTTTCTTCTGAGTGAAAAAATGTCAAAAATATGTTAAAAGAAGAAAACTATGTCGAACAGCAACTACTGTAACCTCACTTCGTAGACGCCACATGATGTGCCATTTTGTTTCAGGATGGTGCGTGATGCCGCGGGCTGCCAGGAAAGAAAGAACCATAATGTATATGATTGCCATGCGCCTCCTCCGAGAGGCTTCCTCTTCTTCTTTCTCTACTTGTTTCTTTTCGTGTCACGCTGCATATCTGGTTGTCATTTATACCTCAGGTCCGACCACTTCAAAGCAGCTGATTGTATATTAGAAACACACAAACAAACACACACAAACACAAACACAAACACACGCAAAGAAGAATCAGGATTTTTAGTAAACGGCTTGTTTCCAGATTTTTAGACGTATGTACGCGACGGGAGCAGTTTTTGAATAATTGTCGTTTTCTTGTCGTCGTCGTCATTCGTACTGTCGTTTATTCTGATGACGTCTTCTTTTCCTTTCTTTGTTTTCGTATGAAGAACAAAAAAAAAAGAAAAGACAAATTCTTCAAAAGCCAGAAGCCAGGTTTCTGTGAATACAATGCTGTATTCTCTCTAGCACATACAGCCGTGGAAGAGCAGAACGCACACGCACACACACACACACACATACATATATATATATATATACATGTATAGGGACATGACGCACCTACAGCAACTCTCCCTCCTCATCAGGTAGCCACACTCTGTGTGGGCGAGTTATATGTATAATTATGAAGCTGAGTCTGCCGTGTCTCTTTTAGAAGCAGGTGGGTGTGTTTAGTCCACAGGCTGCAGAACATCAGCCCTGCTGCTCGCTCTCATCTGACAGGCTGGGACACTGCAGACACTGCCTCTGTGAAAATCACCATCTCTTTCATAAACGACTCCTTTTCTTCTTGTACTTCTTTTTTTTTTTTTTTCACCAATCTTCCTTTTGTCAAAAAACGAAGCAAAAAAAAGAGAGAAATCCTCCCGTCCTTTGTTCATGTGCTGTTCTGTGCATTCCTGCCGTTTTTATTTACATGCGATTTCAGTTTCTGTTTATTCTAATAGTCTCAGCAGCCTCAGTTGTTACTGTCAGTCAGTCAGTCAGTCAGTTGTGGACGTGTTGTGTTGTTGAGTTGTGCATCTGCTGCGGGTGCAGATGCAGAGACGTTGAACTGTTGTGAAGCTCACGATGTGGGAAGTATTTCCAGTTGAGACAAACAAACTGAGCTTCGTGTCTCGTTGCTTGCAATGCATGCTGGTCCGTGGAGGGAGGCTGCTGCGGCTTTAGGAGGTGGATTTTCTCCCCCAGACACAGAAACAGTGACAGGAATGTAAAGAACATCACATACGAGGCTGTTTTGTCAGCGGCTGGTGTCTTTTGTTGCAACAAGATTCATCTGACTTTGAGAGCAGCAGGTTTTAAATAATAATAACACTACGTTGTCACTGCAACGCTAACAGACCTGTTCAAATGTGCATCTCCCTCTGTCACCGAGCATCACGTCAGTGTCGGAGGATTTGTGCAGATGTGACAGTTTGTGGCTGAGCAGCAGAGCTCAGATCTGACAGAGCAGACAAGCAGACATGCAGACGCACTCCTGGTTCACGTTTATATCTGAAAACTGTCAAACAACAAGAGCCGAGGGTTTGGACCAAACTGTTTCCTATTAGTAAAAACCTCAAATTTACCAATATTCACGTTTTACAGGGAAAACATCGTGAGATAACTCGATGAATTGTTTCGTCAACATTTCTAAAACAAGAAATTCTTCTATTTTGTACAAAACAAAATTTTTCTACTGCCTTATAAGTTTTTAAAAAATTTAATTTTTGAATTTGCGCTTCAATGCAGTGTAATGTGAATTAAGACAATTAGAGAGTCGACATATTTTTTCTTTTCCAACATTATCTTTATTGAGTTTTCAAAATGCATTCAATGATATACAGAAATAAGATTGCTATAAGATTATTGTCCACCATTCAAATCGTGCTTCTTTGCAAGTCAGGTATTTGAGATAACATAGGGCAACACTTAGGTGAAAGTACAAAGTATATGACCTGACTAACTCAAATAAAGAAAAAAACGAAACAAAAAAGCAACAAGTCGACATATTTAAACATGTTTCAGCTCCTCTGACGTTACTCAGATCTCATTAATGCTTCAACAACCTTCTTCTTTTTCTTCTTCCTCCTCCTGCGAAGCAAAATGTCATGTGAGATTCAGGTCAAATTTGTCGGCTTAAATTCCCTCCCCCACCTCCTCACCCCCCACTGTGATTATGTTGCACCGTGTTAAAAGACTCAGATCACATCATTTTTTTCTCACACTGACTGTTCTCGCCTCCCGGCTTGTCGGCCGTGTCGCCGCGTCTCTCTCTCGCCCTCGGATCAGACAGACAGACGGGTGGAGAGACAGACAGACAGACAGACGGACGGGTGGAGAGAGAGAGAGAGACACAGTCTGAGGAGGTGGATGGCGAAGAGTGAAATCTAAGTGAAGTAGAGAAGAATAAAGGTCGGTGAAGGTCGCCGTCCCCACCCCCACAACGCACAGTTAAACAGCAGCGCTCTTTAATGGAGCCGAGCTGAAATTCACTTCACACAAACCAACATCACATCACCTGAGAGCTGCAGTTAGAAACCCAGCTGATCTGAAGCTGCAGGAGGAGGAGGAGGAGGAGGAGGAGGAGGAGGAAGAAGGTTAGGAACCAAATGGTCCAGACCTGACGCTCAGGTAGAAGACAGTGGAAAATTAAAAACAATTGAATAAAAACAATCAAAAAAAGATATCAAATAAAACACCCAGGGCTGAGGCTGTGTGACACACTTCAAGAGGTGCCCTTGCCCTTGCCTTGTGTGTTGCCATGACAATCTTGCAGCATTGTTCTGGTTGTGGAGGTGTGTCTGGCCCTGCGGAGCCACCTATACATGGACCAGATGCTGCTGTCTGCTGGTCTGGTCGAGATGAATTCTTGTTGCAAAAAGTCCGTCCGCCTGATGTTTATTTCTCTGTCCAACACTGACCAACAACAAACCATCACATCATCAACACACAACATCTGCTCTCTCTTCGCTCTCTCTCTGTCTTTCTTTTCTTTACACTTCCAGATGATTTCTGCCTGGACCATGCACCTGTCTCCTCTTCTAGGTCTCTTGAGATGCTCTCTTGTTTTTTCTGCTACCTCAATCTGTCATGAGGACTCGAGGGATCATTTCAGGCGCCGACTGCTGCAGGAGTCAGACAGTTGCACAAAGTTTGATCTTAAAAAAAAAAAGCATAGTCCGGTGGTTTCTTCTTAATCTTCTTTATCGCACCATTGTTGAGCATTTCATAGCATTCCTAGGCCTTACGTTACGGACGTTTTGAGTTCAGGTCGGTGATTTGTCGTCTGTCTGCCGTCTGTCCATTCGAGGCTCCGTCCTCTTGATTGTTTGCCGACTCTCCTGCAATCTCCTCTTCTTGTTTTTTCCCCCTCTCTCAGAAATGTGTCAGATCTTTGATTGTCTTGTCACTCAGCGGTGTCGGAAGTTTTTTTCCGTGGTCACGGGGGCCGCGGCGGCACCTCTCTGTAAACACCGCTTGATTTTATTGTCACTCTCTCTGATGAAAAGTCGTAAACCCCCCTCCACTCCTTCTCCTTCCCCTTCGCTTCACCTTCGCCCTGTAGCTGTGCGTCGTCGTCGTCGTCCTCTCGGTGGAGCGTGAGCGTGCGCCGCGGGGCTGACAGGCCTCATTTATCCCAGGAGAGATGGGCTGGTCCGGGGCGGCCCCCCAGGTCCTTCACTTCCCATCAGGCCTTTTCATAAACCTCACTGCCACTTCTCGGGGTCACGAAGAAGCCTCCACCTCTGGTTTCTCTTTTATCTGTTCACTGAGGCTTCCTCACATGAGGAACTTGCAGATTTAGGGTTTTTTTTTTTTTTTTTTTTACCACAATGCTCAAGGTTCTTTCTCTTAAAGGGACAACAAGGAGTTTTGGAAAAGCGAAGCGTTTTCACACTACATTTATGAGCCTCCGCGCACCGTGAAATTCTTTGACCAGCGCAAGACAGACTCATGTTTTAATTCATCAAGAATTAAAGTCAGTGGTTCGAAGACGATCACATACCGTCGTAGTTACAACCATAAGCAGCGATTCGGCGGCGTTATTCTCATGACTCGCCACGAAACCGAAAGTAAGGAAACGCTGGTCGGCTCAACCAGCGTTTCCACCACCACTAATAATAACAAAATAACGATAGAGACAGAACGATATATTTATCGAAAATGGGCCCATTAACAAGTGTGGGTAACGTAGATTCATCCACATTAACGTGAGACTTTTTTATAACCAAATAGAAACTCCTCGTTGTCCCTTTAACGAGGAAGGGGGAGGTCGTTTTATTATCCTCTGCAATATTGAAAGTGTTTCTAGGAGGAGGAAAAAAAAGCAACATACCATACTACACACATGCAGCGTGTTTGGCAGTTGGTTAATATTTCAGCTTTGGTGAAAATTTCATGAACCTTCTTCTCTTCTCTCCACAAAAGAGACTCAATATTTTAAAAGGTCTGGAGGTTAATGTTGTACGATGTCTCTGATCTGTTGTTTTGATGTTTCAGGGCTTGACTTTCAGTTTCTGTGTTTAAAAACGGAAGAAAAAAAAAAAACAAGAAAAAAAATCAGCTAATGAGCAGGGTTGTGTTTCGTTGAAATTGCCAGTGCATTGCTGTGATCTTAACTGTAGCTTCTTCTGTTCTTTCTTTTTGCTGTCTACTATGACGTCTTCTTGAATTTTGAACTTCGGTGTCCCTGACGACCACGTAACCTCCTCTTGTTACCGTTCAGTTGTGACATCTCTTAACGCTACATGCAGATAAGCTCAGCAGCAGCAGCAGCAGCATCACGGTGTATTTATTTATAGTCGAGCTGAGGAGGAACAACACCGGCTCATGAGCGCGATGGATCGATAGTCGGGTCAGACAGAGCAGCGGTATCGGAGTTCGGTCCTCAGCCGGGAAGTTTGGCAGGTGAGACGAACAACAGCTGTCGAACAGAACAGAAGATTAAATGTCACGCAGACGATTTCCTATACTGCCAAACTGAAACTATTCAACAAAAAAAACGCAGCCAGGCGAGTGAGTGTGTGTGTGAGTCTGTGTGTGAACATCTCACACTCATCTGGCTGAAGTTCGACTTATGGAAACCAGAACACTTAAAAGGGTCTCTGAAAAGCCTTTTTATTCTTCTTCTTATTATTATTCTTATTATTGACTGATTCTGTACATTATTTTCAGCCAAATACTTTTTCAGTGCTTTATAAACAGCAAGGATTGTAAATATGAATAACTCTTAGCAGGGGAGGCTCATATTGGAGCTCACTTAACGGTCCACCTCGATGGTCCTCTGGAGATCTAACTTGTAAGACTTGGACTGTTGTCTTTCCAAATGTCACAGTTTGAAGGAAAAAGGTGCTCGTACGTTGTTAAACAAAACACACACACACAAAAAAAAAAAGGAGACGACGAGCTCTTTGACTGAATCTAGGTTTTTTGGAAAGCAGTGCTGAGTGTTCTTTATTTCAGTCTTTGATGATGTTTTTCCATCTCGGTGTTTCTCGGTGTGCAAAAATGTAAAGACGATGAAAAGAAAAGAAAAGAAAAAAAAAACTTTTACAACACAGAATACCTCAGAAAAAGAAATCCATGTAACCTTGACAACCTCCACATAATGTCAGATCCCGTCCATCAACACTCATCTCCTGGGCACTTTCATCCTTACCCGTTCCTCTTGATCCTTTGTTTCCTTCTTCCCTTCCTCCTTCACTTCTCCTCTTCTCCTTCCTCCTCTTCAGCCGTGCAGTCAGTAGCGCCCAGTGGAGGTTCCATAGCTTTCTACACCTACTTTTGGTTTCTTCTTCGTCCTTGTCTTCTTTTTTCTTATTCTTCTCTGTGGTCTCAATCTTTTTCGCGGCCCACCTCGCACCTCGCATTCCTCCGCTTAAAGACGGAAAACGAAAAGGATGTTGGTTTTTTTTTTATTATTCTTTACTGCGTGCGACCATTTTCAATCCATCACAATGTCCGATGGATGGAAAGCGTGGAAATAAAAAAGATTCACGGAGACGATTCTCCTTGAATCCCCGCAGAAGACGTGGAGGAGGGGATTCGTCCAAACAAAGGCTCCTCCCGTCTTTTGATTTTTTACAAGTGGGTTTTGCTGAAAGAATTGAAGGCCAAACGCGTGAACACTTGAAACCACACACGGTCCCCACGTTGTTCCGTTCGCATACCTCTTTATCTACTTATCTTACTCTTTATCGTTGTTAAAAACTGAATGTAAAAAAAAAAAAACGCAAACACAACTAACCTCTAATTTAACTATACATATTTAAGAATAAGAAATACTCTATATGTGCACATAGATATACCTATACAAGCCCCACACAGACACAAACACAAATGCATATGTATATAAAAAAAAAACTCTAATGTCATATACTTTTATCTTGAAAAGGAAGAGGATGAGCCTTTTCCATTGATGATTCAGGGAAACAATACAGAAGTCCAGTGCAGTATGTTTTGGTGAAGTCACTCTCACTCTGTTGCTTTCGGTGTTTGTTTTCTTACTCTGTTCCTGCTTGTTATTCCCCCCCATGATGTAGCATAGGGCAAAGGGGCATGGCCACTTGATTTCTGTTTTTTTTTTTTTTTTTTATCTTTCCGTTAACCGAAGTAGTCGTGAAACTAGGATCAAGTGTAGTCGTAGTCTTATCGAGCCTGATTCTGTGAAAAGAGGGTGAGCGGGCGGGGTTTTTTTTGTTTTTTTGTTTCGTTTTGTTTTTCTAAAGTGGACACTGTAAAGACAGTACATTTATGAAGATGACTTGATGAGTCACATTGGGGTGGGACGGTCGTACTGTATATAGAACTGCTTTACCCATCAGCCCTCGCCTGTCTTTTTCACAGGTGGGGAGGAACTGTACATTGAAGGCACTGAAGAGGAAACGGTTTGTGTGTTTTTATGTCTAGAAAAGTAAAGACTGTTTTAACTGAAGGAAATCTCGGGGTAACTAGGGAGGGGTGTGGGGGCGGGGAGGGGAGGGGTGGGTGAAGTCGTTAGGAAAAACGCAGCTCCCTCGAGCTTCGGCGGGAGCGACGACGGACGGTTTTTTCGTTGGACGTTGACCCTCTGGATATTTTTGCATGCTGGTGTACATACCTCTGTATCAGTCCTTTGTTCCAAGAGGCTGGCTGATCCAAAAGCGCTTTCTTTTTTCTTTTCTTTTCTTTTTTTTGTTTTGGATGTCGTCCACAGGACAGATTCTGATGTTTTTAATATAAAATATTGCCCCTAAGAAAAAAAAAAAAATCCCTTTCCTGAGAAGGAGCACCTAAGGTGTTTGTTTGTCACTGCAACAGCTTTCGTAGTGGTTTTTGGCTAAAGCTCTTTTGCAATCATTTTTTTTCCTTGTGTAAAGTAACAACGACAACAACAAAAAAAGTGTGTATGAGTGTGAATCTGTGTGGCTGTGTAAGAAATAATGTGAAACGCTTGCTCTTCTTTGATTTCCTTCAACTCTATTTTAGCCAGCCAGAGAGCTGTTTGGGTTTTGTTTGGTTTTAGTTTTGTTTTTAGGCACATGAATCTCTTACCTGTGCGCTTTAAGGTAAATCAATAGAAACAGTGCACAAGTTTGAAGAACCGCATCTCTAAACGTATCTCGGCCGTCTGCGGGGAAAGACGCCGCTCTCTCCGGGCACGTTGCAGACCCAAATTACATTTATCCAGACACCCTCAGGGACCCTCGACAACACTGCTCTCACTCTTATTCAGGTACTTAATCTACACCGAGGCCTAGCAGTGATCAACCTTAAACCACGGATTGTTTTCAATAGTCCGTTCCTACGAAGACGAAAAATTGCCGCCAAAATCTTTGAACGATCAGAAGCCGTTTTTTTCTCCTCGCCCTCAGAGTTTTGTCGTTTTGCGTTTCTTCTATCCTTTAGCTGTCTCTGCTCTATTTTTTCAATCTCTTGAATATTTTTTAAGTATCTTATGAATGTCAATCTTCTTCTCAAGTCCAGGACCGCTGGGTCTTTGTCCAGCGCTCGTGTCGTTTGGCCGCACACAGCCTCCTCTTCTGTCGCTGGGTGTTTGTGTAGCTGCGCTCAGCTCGGCCGTGGAGTTTTCGAACTCCAGAGTCTGTTTCACCGGGAATTGGCCGATATTAAGACTGACCCGGTCCGGTCCGGACGACAGGAGTGTGTTTTAAAAAAAACTTTGCCTAAATTTTGTACCTCTTACAACAATCAAAAGCAGTGACGTTTGTTGAAACTGTGTAAAGAGATAATAAGTCGTATTTCCTGTTGTAAGAACTCTTAAGATTACTTTCTACATTCCTTATGGTGGTTTTTTGGTAGTGACCTGGTTTTGTTGTGATAGAGATAGAGATAGCTCTGATTGGTTTGGAAACAGCTTGTGATATTTGGGTTAGACACACACAGGAAGTGTCGTCCAGGGGTTTGGACTTTAGTTTGGGTAAAAAAAAACAAACAAACCTCTTCTACTTCTTCTTTTCTTCTTCGGTCTCGATGATTTTTGTCCTGCTGAGGTTTCTAACACTCGGTAAATCTCACCTCGGTTCTTAACGGGTGGCTGGACGCCCCGCCGCGGGGCCTGCTGGGCTTTTGTTCCTCTTTTCCACTGAGATTTTGCTTTTTGGGTTTGACGATATACCTCATTCCTTCAGTCCAGCGGGCCCTAGGGGGCGCTGTGCCGATGCTCAGGACACCCAAGCCCCCTCTTTCATGGTTTGGTCCCACCTGGACTGTACCTGTCACGGACACATATTAAACACACACACATATACACACCTGCACACTTTACACACAGGCTCTCCAAATACCCCGATGGACCTCATTTTTTCAATATCTACTGTTTACAGTTTGACAAAAAAATTGTATAATTTAAAAAATATTTTTCTCATATTATAGTTTTATTTATGTACAATATTTTTTTTTTTTGTTCTTATTTGTACCTTGTGAGTTGGACTTTTATTCTTCTAGGCTTATATTATCGATGTCCGTGTAAATGAGCACTTAACAAGGAATCACAATAATTGGTTTTAGTTTGATTGACTGCACTATTTTATTTTATTTTCTCTTTTCTCTCCCTGTTTTGAATGCAAAATCGGATTTTCTGATCGGGCTAATGAATAATGAATTGTCTCATAATGTCTGTGATTTTTTTTTTTGACTAAAAGATGAAAGATGATTTGATTTCCTACAGTCTTTTTTTTTTAAACTTCATTTTGCATTGAACGTCAGGCAACGCTGATTAGATCTGTCTTTGTGCATGTGTAAAATATTTTACTGGTTATGTTATTCAATTTGGTAAAAAATAATAAAAAAAAATAAATAAAAGAAAATTGCCATTTTTGCCACACATTTCAGCTGTAATGTTGTGTAAGGTAGTATTCACTGGATGCTAGAACCTTCTTTTCAAAACCACTATTCTTCTAATAAATTTTGTTGTGAAAATAAAATCTCTGTTCGTTTGTGTTGATTTGTTCCCACGTGTGTGACAGACTGGTGTCTGCACAGCTGTGACAAACGTTTAGTCTGTCCAGTGCTCGATGAACAGCTCGTTGAAAGCTTTTGCTAATGCTACATAGCTAACGTTAGCATTAGCAGCTGTTTATTTACCAGTTTAAAAGAAATAGAAAGTTCAGCCATCAAATTTTATTTTCCTTTACTCACCAACAGATGTTGCCAGAGGTGGGAAGTAGAACCTGTCTTAACTCTTGTTTCTATCACGTATTTTCTTCTACTGGAGTTAGCATGCTAACCAGCTAGCTCTGTTCTGTCTCCTTAAAGTAGCAACTCACTGCAGCCTCCAATCTGACCAGAGAGAACTTACAAATAACTCTGCAAAATAATTAAATGAGTAAAAGTGAATAAATATCAATGGTATAACAGTGAAAAAAATGGTTGAAACCATCCAGATATTGTAGCATGAAAAAAGTTTAAGTTTATTTAGGATAGCCCCTTGAGATGCAGCATCTCGTTTTCGAGGGGGTCCCTATACAGAAACAATGCAAACAATACACAAACAAGACATACTATTACAATGAGACAAAACACACAGAGACACAAAGCACAGCACACTGCTCACCCACTTCACCAACCCCCAAACCCCACCCAACTTATCATAGACTTACACTGAAAATGCACATAAACCTACATACTGTGTAAATGTAGATGTGAGAAGATGAAAATAAAATATAGAGCGTCGCCTACCAACTTCAACTGAGAGGTGCTGACTGAAGACTTCCTGTTACCTTTTGTTTAATGATGAAGTAGGCAATTAATAGGCTATAAGAAATATTTGTGTGGTTTATGTCCAACATGTTGATACAGCATGAAAAAATACAAAAAAGGGTAATTTAGGTGATGATGTGTTAAAAACAAACTTTTGCATTGTAAACATTGTTTTAATGTGTAGGCGAGGCTATAAAAAGGCAAAATCAAAAGTCTTCAAAAACGGTCACATGAGCCCTGAGACCATTCAGAGATTTGTATAAAAGATTAAAGGGGAAAAAAAGAAGGTATTATGCAGGTCGAAGCTAATTACACATGTATTTGCTGTTGGGTAAATACATTTACATTATTTTCAAATTATTGTTTTGATCTGACTTTTTGATTTAAAACATCCAAATGTACCTTTTTTTTTTCTTCTTAAAAGCTGCTCCAAGCTAAATTACCTATTCACTGTTTCCATGGGGGTAACATTTAGTGTTGCTCCATTTTGCCAGCGACATTTTTGACCTTGAAAACTGCTTTCTGAAGTCTATTAATCTATTGCCAGTGTCTGTATAAATTGAACCTGACCTGTGGAAAACCCACTGGTGCAACATTTTCACATCTGTGGTGTAGAAACCAAAGTCCTGCTGCTGCTCAGATGCTTCAGGACTGATGAGTGTAGTTCACTGACAGGTGATACTTCTGTAAATTAAATTTTCATTCATCGGCTGATGGAAGTTGATTGTTGGATGGTAATGAATTAATTTGTCTTCTACCCTCCATAAATTGATTTGATTGACTGAACTGATTGAAATTAAGTCGCCACCAGGATATTAGACAGCAGTTAATTTAATATGAACAGAAAACACCAGTGTCAAGTTTCATCCTCTCAGGAAGAGACTAGAGTCGTATCCCTCCACCATTCAAACTAGTTCCATGTTGCAACCCCAGAGTAACATGAAAATAATACAATTATTTAACAATTTGGTGAAATTTGGTCATAAATCTTGAATTATGGCTGAAAACTGTTCTAAAGAGTCACTATTAAACTGATCTTAGACTAAAAACTAATAACTTCATCTTTGAGTCAATGTTCAGTAAATTTGTGCCAAACTTAAAACAAAGTCCCTCGAGGACCTTGCAACCCTGACCTTTGACCTTTGACCCTCTCATCAAAAATCTTGCTGCATTCAGGTGAATGTTTTTACCAATTTTAAGTCAATTCCCTCAGGGCCTTACAAAGATACTGTGCCCAAAGGTTTGACCTTTGACCTTGGACGTCCTCTTCTCCAAATGTAATCACATCATCTTAGAGTTCCAATTGACATTTGTGCCAAATTTGAAAAAGTTCTGTCGAGGTGTTGCTGAGACTTCATGTCCATGAGGACGAGACGGACAAACCTATAACCTAAAAAACAACATGGCCGCCGCTCTGAGAGAATTAAAGGAATGAAAACCCACAGTGAACCATGAACTCTCAGCTTCCTCCTTTCACCGCTGCACACGCTCCACAATCCTCTGTGCACCTCATGAATATTCACAGGTTTATTTTATTTTATTTTATTTTATTTTTTTACCCGAGTCACTTCACATCTGCGTTATTTACCCAGCAGCCCCGGCGCTTTAAGGTGTAATTCGGGCAATGAGATCATCTCCACCAGCGGACAGTCTCTGCCTCCAAGGAACTCAAACTCCTGCCCAACATTTATTCTCTCTCCAGCAGCTCACCTCTCACTCTGCTCTCCAGCTCTTTTGTCTTCATGCATCCTCCTCCTCCTCCTCCTCTCTCTCTCTGTCATCCTTCCCTTTTACATAAATGTCTCTCTCTCTCTCCCTCTCTCTCTCTCTCTCTCAGTGCTGCAGGGCTTGAGGAAAGAGGCCTCTACAGTGGATGGAGGCAGAAAAAGACAAATAACTTTTCAGGGCACAGGAAGTAGGTCATCCTCCTATCAAATATTTATTTCTCATACTGTGCCTAAGGCTCCAAAAGGACTCCCTCTTTAGATACTGTATATACTATGTGTATGTGTATATCTATATATATATGTATGTGTGTGTGTGTGTGTGTGTGTGTGTTCATGTGTGTGCTCATTTGCACATATATGGTTGCTCATGGTCTGTGTCTGACTGAATTTGAGCGTGGAGATGTTGAATATTTGGAGGTTCGCTGCTCTTCACGAGTCTGACCTCGCTTTTTTTTCATCCAGTCTTTTCTTCTTTAATAAACAGATATTGAAATGGCTTTTCACCACAGTGTGTGTGTGTGTGTGTGTGTGTGTGTGTGTGTGTTTCTATGTTGTGTGGCACAGAGGATTAGGAGGAGTTTGAGAATGCAGGAGAGAAGCGGTAAAGGCATGTCGAACCTGCAGCTCACTGATATTGCAGCCGCAGCCTTTTGTCTGCAGGGAGAAACTCTGCAGGATTAAATTTTTTACATTTCAGCCATTTTCCTGTAAATTATGATGAAATCAGCTTCAGTGCTGCTGTTTTCTGTGGTGGTGATAAACAAGAACAATACAGTTAATGTGCAGCTTCTGTTGCAGAAGTAGAACTAGTAGAAATATTGAATTTAATATCTCAATAGTAGGGGCTCCATACAGTATAAAGGTAGATGTTTGTATTAAAGCTCCATACAGTATAAAGGTAGATGTTTATATTAAAGCTCCATACAGTATAAAGGTAGATGTTTGTGTTAAAGCTCCATACAGTATAAAGGTAGATGTTTGTGTTAAAGCTCCATACAGTATAAAGGTAGATGTCCATGTGTAGTGTGATTATAAAGCAGCTCTAGGTTCTATATTAATACTGTGAAAGTATCAAAGCCTCAGTCCACAGAGAAATGCACACAGCCTGTATTCAGAAACTGAGCCTTAAAACCAGCCGTCAGGACTTCCTGTCACTTTGTGATGTCACAACAAAGCAGTCACCCTAAGCCCCGCCCACTAGGAAAATAAATAAATATTACTGATTGTAATTTATAAAATAGAAGAAAATGTATTTAAATTGTTTTTCTAAATCTATATATTTTTTGCAATAAAATGGTCCACTCTTATGTTTTACATCATTTATGCAGTTTATTGAAAACATTTTGTAAAAATAACATTAAAATAGACTCAGATAATCACAATATCACTCCAGTGGAAGTAAATATAGATGATTATTGTTTTTTTAACTTAGGCGTACTTTGATTAACTGATCACCATCATCTTTATATAAAAATGTTCTCATATTTCATATAGGATGGAGAAATTATGACAATCATTTCATAATCACAATCATTTATTATTACTTCTAAAAGAAAAAAATGTCTGCAACACATTTAGAAACAGTCTTTGTTTCTCTTATTGACTCATTATGAAATGTAAAATGTCAGATAACTTGACGACGATGTGATGTCTCTCCTGCAAATCGACTTTAAACACTGACATAGAAAAAAGAGAAAAGCTGCGAGTAGATGATTAATAATTGGATTATAAGAACACTTATTGTTTGAGCCACAGAACCAGTTCAGTGTTTTACAGCAGCTGTTTGCTCTCAGTTCTCTCCTCTGTGAGATGATGGAGCAAAACGAGTCGAAGCAGCAGCAGCAGCGCGACGATAAAAAAGCTCTAATGGCTCCCAGTGTGTCCTCAGCTCCCACCAACACTCACACAAGTACAAACATTTGATATAAAATATTCTCTTCATTCCAGCTTTTTACTCCTGAGACACAAACACATCTCCATGCTCTGCCTCACACACACACACACACACACACTGACTGCTGTGAAAATGTCAGAGGCCCCATCAGGGGCCCCTCCTGCTGCGGCGTGTGGTGGCTGAGCCCAGCAAGTCTCCCCATTACTGATTAATGGAACCACATCAGCTCCATTCAATTAAGACTCAGCAGCGCAGCAGCCGCCCCATGTGGCTCCGTCTGAGCCGCGTTCAGCAGCGAGGACCTACTTTTTAAACCTGAGCGTCTGATTCTCCTGTTTGAATGTTGTTTAATGGCTCGACTGAGTGTGTGAGTGTGTGTGTGTGTGTGTTTTAGCTCCTTTTACACACAACACACACAGGTCAGCTGTCTGGTTAGATTAATCAGAAACGATTAATGACAATAACGAACAGATTCACAGGTTTAAACCTTTCTTGTTTGTTTTCTCTGTTTTCTGTCAGAGTGTGTGTGTGTGTGTGCGTGTGCGTGTGCGTGCGTGTGCGTGTGTGTGTGTGTGTGTGTGTGGACTTGAAGACGTCATCTCCGGCTGTAGGAAACTGTGTCGCCACCCTCTGACATTTTATAGACGAAACAATCAAGTCATTAATTGGAGCTGATCGTTAGCGGCGGCCTGAGCAGGATTCAAACAGAGAGTTTTTCAAAGTGCTGCGTTTGTTTGACAGTTTTCATCTTTATGTATCACATAGTTGAAGAGATCAAATTAAGAAAAGAAAACCTTCCCTCCTTGTGTTTTATCAGAAGTGTCACTGATTGATTTCCTGTCGATTGACGAATTGACGAACGCTTCAGTTTTAATTGAATCACATGTCACATGTTCTGACTCCAGCAGAACAGGTCGAACTTTAAAAACCCTCCGACACCATTTGTACTCGTCAAGTTGAGCAGTTAGTGCCGTCACTTAGACCTGTCAAATCTGAGGACAGGACTGACTAGTAACCAGTTAGTAAGAGTATTGATTTTAATCAGATTATTACTGATCGCTACTAATCTGTCACTTTGTCAACCATGAAGGTTCAGTGAGGTGAAGCAGCAGCATACAGTGCATGGAGGTGTTTAGTTGATTACCTTGTTGATTGATTAGTTAGTTGAGTAGGTAGTTAATTAGCTGGTTGGTTGGTTGGTTAGTCAGCTGGTTGATTGGTTGGTTGGTTGGTTAGTTAGCTGGTTAATTGGTTGGTTAGTCTGCTGGTTGATTGGTTGGTTGGTTTGTCAGCTGGTTGGTTGGTTGGTTAGTCAGCTGGTTGATTGGTTGGTTAGTTAGCGTTGGTTGGTTGGTTGGTTGAGTAAGTAGTTAATTAACTGGTTGATTGGTTTGGTAGTTAGCTTGGTAGGTAGTTAGCTGGTTGATTGGTTTGTTAGATAGCTGGTTGATTGGTTGGTTAGTCAGCTGGTTGATTGGTTGGTTAGTTAGCGTTGGTTGGTTGGTTGAGTAAGTAGTTAATTAACTGGTTGATTGGTTGGTTGAGTAGGTAGTTAGCTGGTTGATTGGTTTATTAGTCAGCTGTTTGATTGGTTGGTTAGTCAGCTGGTTGATTGGTTTGTTAGATAGCTGGTTGGTTGGTTGGTTGGTTGGTTAGTCACCTGGTTGATTGGTTGGTTAGTCAGCTGGTTGATTGGTTTGTTAGTTAGCTGGTTGATTGGTTGGTTAGATAGCTGGTTGATTGGTTGGTTGGTTGGTTAGTTAGCTGGTTGATTGGTTTGTTAGTCAGCTGGTTGATTGGTTGGTTAGTCAGCTGGTTGATTGGTTTGTTAGTTAGCTGGTTGATTGGTTGGTTAGATAGCTGGTTGATTGGTTGGTTAGATAGCTGGTTGATTGGTTGGGGGGGACCTTCTTGAAGGAATCTCTGTATACAGTATATACTATATATATACACTATGTGTGTATGTGTGTGTGTTATGTGTGAATACATGGAACAGCAGCCATACATTATATATTAGACTTTATGTATTTAAATTATACATTGGTGGCACAGTGTTGTGTTTGGGTAAACGTCCACTTTAAACCCCGGTGCATTCAAATGCAGCAGTGGATTGTGGTAAAAAATGAAAGATGCAGTGGGGCTGAGAGAAGTTGTGCCATTTACAAAAACAGCTTCTCTACGGCTTGGACTTTAATCACACAAACAGACGTTTCTCTGAATTACAACTTCGTTTCCAACACAAATATCAGAGTTTTGTGCCTCCTTTTCACCGTGTGTATTTATAAATGTATGAATGTATGTGATGATGAATAGAAACGACAGAAATAAGACGTGATGCTTTGACCAGAAGCTGCAGCTTCGTCTTCAGCAGCTCTTCCACGACAAGACAACTCTCTCAATACAACTTAACGTGACGGAGGAAGAAGAGCAAATGTTCAACAAGGTCAGAGCTGATTAAAACGTCGGTCTATAAGGGACGGATGAAAAACTTGTCTTTTTTTAATTACTTTTCTTTCTTTCTTTCTTTCTTTCTTTCTTTCTTTCTTTCTTTCTTTCTTTCTCTCCTCCCAGGTCACCTTGATGCTTTCGACTTCTTTTGGCAAACGCCTGAAATATTCAGTTTAGCCTCCGGCAATCGCCAGCCCCTCCCCCCAAATGTCTCTCTCTCTTTCTCCTCTCTCTCTGTCTGTCACTCACCCCCCCGCCCCCAAACTTCTTCTCCTCCTTCCTACTTTCTTCCTTTTCATATTTTCCTTTTTCATATTTTTGTGAACCTTCATCTCAAACTCCTCCTCCTCTCTTCATCTTCTCCCTTCATCCTCTTTCTTTCTTTCCCATCTTGCTGCTCATTGTATCGAAGAGATGCAGTAGCCGCAGGGTGTTTGTGTGTGTGTGCATGTGTGTGTGTGTGTGTGTGGCTTCAGGAGGTTATACAGTGGATCCAATGAGCACCTGGAGACCACTAACCATGATCATATCAATAAAAGGACATCTGCTCTACGGCGAAAAGGAACGAGTGAGAGGAGGAGAGGAGGAGGTGGAGGAGAGGAGGAGGTGGAGGAGGATGATGGAGAGAGTGTGTGTGAATGGGGGAGGAAACAGAGCAAGAGGAGGGGGTGAACAAAGAGGAGAGAGGATGACAGAGGGGGGGAAAGGATGAACAAAGGAGAGCAAGAGTATAAAGTGAGGGGAAGGTGATGGAGAGGAAATGAAAGGAGGAGGGGAGAAGAGGAGGAGGAGAAAAGGAAATGAAATTGGGGTGAATGAAATACAGTAAAAAAGGGGAGAAGGAGAGAGAGAGACAGGGAATGAGGAAAGAAAGAAAAGATGGAACCAGTGAAACAGGTACAAAGAAAAGAGGAGGAAAGAAAAAACCTGGTTGAATCAGCAGAAGGTGAATGAATGAGAATGAGGAGAAACGAAAGTGCGGGAGAGAAAAAAAAGACAAACAGTGAGAGAGGAGAAGAAGTAGAGAAAGGAGTGAATAGGAGAAGAGAAGAGGAATGGAAAAAGCAACATTGAGGGAGAACAAGTGAATAGGAAATGGATGAAGAGGAGCGGAGACGTGTTGCGTTCAGGTGTTCACCTTCTCTGCAGGTGTTGAACCTACTGCCCCCTGCTGTTCCCACACCCGAACTGACAACTGCCATGTTACGGATTCTCAGAAGTGCACTTGAACACAACATGAAATGAAAAAAACAAAAAAACAAGTTTTAACTTTAATTCAAACTAAAAAAAAAACCCTCATATTCAAATGTTGACAATGAAAAAATATACAAAGTTGTAAAGACGTTGTCGTGTTGTAGCTACAAACTAAATTGTCTAAAGTTTAGTTTTCATCAAGATGTTTCATTTGTTGTTTTCACACAAAAATAAACTCAGCATGAAGACAAAATAATTGTGAGTCTGGTGTTTGGTCTTTAGAGTGTCCGTTGATTCTTTGTTCCTTTTGTTAGTTGCATTAACAATGATAATGATGGGAATAATAAAAACACCTTTATGTATGAAACACCTTTCACTCACTAAGTGCTGCTCTGAGTGAAGAAGAAAACAAACAAATAACTGGAGCAAACATAAAAAAGCAACATAAAAAATACATCTAAAAAATCTAAAATAAAAAAAGAGAAAAGTTAGAAGATAAAAATAAATAAAACGCATATTTTCCCTGAGGTGGAGCAGGGAGAAGCAGCTTCATCCCTGAGTTTATGGATCAAAAGAGCAGCTGATCAGGAGCTCAGGGTGTTTGATGAGATCTGAAACTGATCAGAGATCTGTGAAGGTGATTAAAACACACGGAGCGAGTTAAGAGAAGCTATGACGATATCTTTTGAGAGAGTGGAGTTTATGGTGTTAAAATAAAACAATCACGTGTGTCAGAAAATCTGAATCCACAGAGAGAGAAGACTTCGAGGAAGTTTGTTGGATTTTTTCAGTGACACTTTCTCTGATTCTTTATTTCCAGACAAATGATGAAACTCTCTCACACTCACATGTTTTGCCACAGCTGCTGCCAGAAACACATTCACACCCTCCAGTCAAAGGATGTGAAGTTGTGGACAAAGTTTGCACAGAAATGTGTAGTGAGAGCTTCACATCTGGAAAATAGTTTCTCATAAATACTTTTATACTTAACTGTTTTGTAGCATAAACGCAGTCACCAAATGAAATGTTGATTTGAAATCGTGGCCCACCCACGTATGGAAGAGGCTGCAAAGGCTGCTGGGTCATTACTGCCGGCCGCCATATTGGACCAGTCACAGCTGTACTACGGTGGCCCTGAAGGCAAAGATACTCTACTACTATCAAGATACCCTATGACAAGTTGCTTCATTGATATGAAATGGTACAGCTACACTTCCTGTCTCCTAAAGTGGGCGTGGTCACCCGTCCCTCCACCTCGTGTTGTGAACGTGTGTGTGGTTTTATAAAAGTTGTCTGTAAAGGAAAGTTAGTTATTCATATTTTCTGATAACATTCAATATTTACACACCTAACAGTCATATTTAACATTACATAAAATTTGTTAGCATGGGCATTTGCAAATGTTAGTTGACGAGTGGTTTTCAAACTTTTAATTTGTGTCAAATTGACACAAATTAGACCACAGACCCCCATTGGACAAAATTTTGAAGCAAACACCAGAAATGCACAAATATTTGTTCTGAGACTGAGGAACATTACATTTTTAGTCAATGTACGTTCAAATTAGGGCCAATGGCGCAAATCTTTGGAAATATTAGCTATAGAGAAATTTCTGGGGAAAAGAATGGTACAATTTCTCCAAAAACATTTAAACTTTTCTAGAACAAGTGGTAAAAATTCTCAAAAAATATATTTAAAAAATCCAGAAAAAAAGTGGTAAGAAAAAAAAGGTAAAAAGTTTTCTTGAAAAAAAATGGTAAAATTGCTCAAAAACAATTCAAGAAAAAAGTGGTAAAATGAGTCCAATATTTACTTAAGTGACAATGGAGCAAAATAATCAACCATAATCTGAGCTAACATTCACATCTCCCATTGGAGTCAACAGACTCAAGACCTGCTGCTGCTGGTGGTCTCCTAAAAGGGGCGGAGTCATGGTCTGCTGGTCTCCTAAAGGGGGCGGAGTCATGGTCTGCTGGTCTCCTAAAGGGGGCGGAGTCATGGTATACTGGTCTCTTAAGGGGGCGGAGTCATGGTCTGCTGGTCTCCTAAAGGGGGCTGAGTCATGGCTTTCTCGTCTCCTAAAGGGGGCGGAGTCATGGTCTGTTGGTCTCCTAAAGGGGGCGGAGCCATGGTCTGCTGGTCTCCTAAAGGGGGCGGAGTCACGGTCTGCTGGTCTCCTAAAGGGGGCGGGGCCATGGTCTGCTGGTCTCCTAAAGGGGGCGGAGTCACGGTCTGCTGGTCTCCTAAAGGGGGCGGAGTCATGGAGAAACAGGAAACTGACTCATCATGGGGCGTCTTGGTTTGTAAACCATCTTTGCTGTCAAGAGAAGCACACAAAGACACAAACAAGGGCCCAATTCCAGTCCGACCCCTTATGGACTCACTGGCTTAGACCTTTCATTATCGGTGCATGTTGTTTTGAGTCGTCCCCTGTCCATCATCAAACTCATCAAATACACAATCCAACAACTCCATCGGGGGTTCAGGACCGGGACGGATTGGAGCTGGGCCTTCAGTTGTTCTTCTTCTTTTTGACTTTAGAAGTTGTGCAGACAGCTTCCTGTTAGTGGGTAGTTTGTGAGTTTGTTTGGTTTATTAGAACGTCAATATCACATGATTCACATGTTGTTAGCATTAGCATTAGCTCCTACCCCGGTCCGTCACTTCATTGTATCCTCTGGAAACACATACGTCTGAGTTCCTGCAGCACACGTGTTGTCAAACTAATGAAGTTGTTTTGTGACTTGCAGCAGGTTTAACCCTTCAAGGCCACCGTAGTTAGGGTTTCTGCTGCAGTTTGTGTGACTGATGAGTGAGTTGATCAGAGCTGAGGTTTATTGTTGAGTTGAGTTGTTTCTCAGCAGCAGCAGCAGTGTGTTGTGTGTTGCTCTGTGTGTTTTATTGGCCGTTTGTCAGTGTGAGTCTGATTTAATGAACTGCTCTCCCTCAGAGATTCAACACATCTCCTCCTCTGTTCCAACTTTACCAAAGATAAATCCTTCTCACACACACACACAGACAGATGGCATCATCATTATTGTTATTATTTATATCTATTTTTATTATTTGTATTATTATTATGATGATTTTTCTTTTTCTTTTGCCAAATTGGACGCTGTCTGTTTACATTCGTCCAGTTGGGATTCAAACACCTCGGCCGGCGTTTCTGTACATGATCAATCACAGCCGACAATCAGCCTGCCATCTTTTCACAGCACTCACAGTGTGTGTGAATGTGTGTGTGTGTGTGTGTGTGTGTGTGTGTGTGTGTGTGTGTGTGTGTGTGTGTGTGTGTGTGTGTGTGTGTTGGTCCTTTGTGTGCAGCCGATCGTCAGTGTGAGAAGATGTTGGAGGCTTTATTGGAATTGGGGGGTTGGGAAGGTGGTGGCCGTGATTTTTATCCTTTAAAGACACAGAGACGGAAAGAAAGAGAGAGATAGGGAGGGAGGGAGGGGGGAGGGGGTAAAGATGGCGGTGTGGAGAGGAGAAGGGGGGAGGTTGGGGGAGGAGGGGAGGTTTGGAGGCCGGGGTTGGATGGGTTTCAGAGGTGGAGAGAGTGTGGGGGGCGGGGCACGTGGAGGCGATGGGGGTATATATTATGTTTTATGGCGACGCTGGGACGCATAAATCACTGTTTCATTAAACGGCTTCAGTCTCCGAGCGCTGCCCCCTCTCCCCCAGGAAAATCCCTCTTTCTCTCTTTCTCCATCCCTCACTTTGTCCTCCAACCTTTCTCTGCTCTCTCCATCTAACACTTAAAGGGATAGTTCACCCAAAATTGAAATTGCACTCATTATTATCTACTCACTCTCATGTGGACTAAGGGCTGGGAGAAGTTTCAGAGTCCTCCGTGGCTTCTCTGAGTTACAGGGGGTCTCGGCGTAGCAGTGCATGTCCATATAACGGTTGCAAATGGATACCAACTGTCTTCATAAGAAAAAAAGACACACCAAAAAACATCCAAATACCTCCATGCTGCTCGTATGTAATGTCCGTCTTGTATTGAAGCCCAGAAATGTGAGATTGTCCCGAAAAAAATTAAACAAGTCTATATTTCAAGCTTGTTTTGTAGCAGAAGCTTCTCGAAGCTCCTCTTCCCAGTTCGTCCAAATTTGACGAACCGGGAAGAGGAGCTTCTCGAAGCTTCCGCTACAAACAAGCTAGAAATATAGACGTATCAAAAATTTTTCGGGACAATTTCGCATTTCGGGGCTTCAATACAAGACGGACATTACATATACACTGCAAAAACTCAAAATCTTACCAAGAATATTTGTCTCATTTCCAGTCAAAATGTCTCATTTCTAGTCAAAACAAATCTCATTATACTTAAAATAAGACTCATCACATAAAAAGTAGCTTGTTTTTAGACACTTTTTACTTCTTTCAAGCAGATTTTCACTTGAAATAAGTAGAAAAATCTGACAGTGGATCGAGTTTTTCTTTCTTATTACAAGCACAAACAACTTGCTTTCACTGGCAGATTTTTCTACTTATTTCAAGTGAAAATTGGTTTGAAACAAGTGAAAATGATCTAAAAATAAGTTAATTTTTAGGTGATGAGTCTTATTTTAAGTGGAAAGATGATTAGTTTTGACTAGAAATTAGACATTTTGACAAGAAATAAGACAAATATTCTTGGAAAGATTTTGAGTTTTTGCAGTGTATACAAGCAGCATGGAGGTATTTGGATGTTTTTTGGTGTGTCTTTTTGTTACGAAGACAGTTGGTATCCATTTGCAACCGTTAATATGGACATGCACTGCTACGCCGAGACCCCCTGTAACTCAGAGAAGCCACGGAGGACTCTGAAACTTCTCCCAGCCCTTAGTCCACATGAGGGGGAGTGGATAATGAGTGCAATTTCAATTTTGGGTGAACTATCCCCTTAAAAGTGGCCTTCCTCCCCTCCCTCCTCTATCACCACCTCTCTCTTTCTCTCTTCTCTCTCTCTGCCATCGCCCATCGACTCAGCCTGGACGCCAGACAAGCCGTGACACAATGAGGTTGTAAGGTCAGAGCAACACGAGGAAGAAAAACCAGCAGTGTCAAGGTTGAAGAGAGAGAAACAACGGAGGAGGAGAAACAGCTCTTTATTTCAATAAATAGGAAAAAGAAGCAACTACAGGACGTCTCTTCTCCTCTCCTCCTCTCGGCCCAGACGTCCGACATGAGCTCACGTCTTTTCTCTTTTTCTTTTTTTTGCAAAAGTCCCATGAATGAAACAGAAACTTTTCCTTTTTTTTCTTTTTGTTTCTTTCTTTCTTTGTTTTTTTCTTTTCTTGTTGTAGTTTTTTGGCAACTGAAGACAAAGGATTTTCTACAGTCTACAGAAGATACAGAGACAAACAGCATCTCAACATAGAAAAATACTATGACACAAATCAAACGCATTATATATATTACAATCTGTTAGGCTGTTACTGTGTGTAGATGTATTGCAGTTATAATAATTATAATAATAATATTATTAAAAGCTACATTAGTTTAATTCTGATTCATGACACAAATCATGAAAACAAAACAAAAAACAAAAACTCAAAGGCTAAAAAAACCCAAAAACAAATAAAAAACATGTTAAAACTTAATATCATTATTACACACTTCTTTTTATTTTAGTTTCACATCCATATAAATTACATGTCATCATTATATAAAAGCTACATTTTCTGTTTCTGTGTGGCGTTCGTACGATGCGTTCACTGGCTCTTCTGACAAATGGGAGAGGAAGCGTTTGATCGGGACAAACACACTGCGTCATCACATCATGAAGCTCGTTAGGACGGGGGACGGCGTCGTCGTGTTGTTGTTGTTGGAGGCGTCACACACACACACACACACACACGTTTCTACTTCTATACTTGTGAGGACCAGGATTTATTTATATTCAGGAAACTTTTAGTTTTACTTAACAAGACTCTGGTTTTAGCTGGTTTACTATGAATCGTGAAAACGTAATTATTATTCAAACGATGCCAGCAGGACCATCGTTGTTGCATCTTTGGTGGAAAATCACATTGACATTCATTTTCTACCAAATAAACATTATTGTTATAAGGTAATTTCATATAAATAATAAATGTTATGAGCAAAAAAGTCAAATATTTTCTAGAATTGTCAGAATTTGGTGCTTTTCTCTGTCAAATGTGATTTTTAAACTGAATTTTATTTGGGTTTCGGACGAACGGTCCAACAAAACAGGACACCTGAAGGCAACGTCAGGATTGTGGGATATTATTTCTACAGTTTTCTGACATTTTACAGGAGGAAATGTATGGAGGCACATTAGTGTCTTTATTATTCAATCAAAAACATGTTTGAATGCAAAATAATATTTGAGACCCAAAAAAATGCGTTTGAACACTTCTTAAGTTCTTAATTGATTGCATCAACATTTTTTGATTGAATAATAAAGACACAAATATCCTACCCTTAATATGGCCCAAATACAAAAACAAGACGACTTAAATCCAAAAAAGTTATTTTCAATCAAATAATAACTCACCTCAATCAAAAAGAAAACTTTTCAATCAAAGAAAAAAAGTGCTTGAATGCATTTAAAAATTTTTTTTTTTGCATTCAAACACTTTTTTTCTTTGATTGAAATGTTTTGTTTATTTTTTGATTGAAGTGAAGTTTGTTTTGATTGAAAATATCTTTTTCAATTGAAGTGAAATTTTGTGGGATTGAATAACAAAGACACAAATGTACCTCCATAGGAATGAATCATAATCGGCCTATTTTTAATCCACATTGACAAATAATTTGAGAACAACAACACTAATGTGATGTGATGATTATTGATTATATACGTAACTCAAACAGGTTCCAGCTCTTTGCCCATTGAATCCAATGGAAGCACAACAGAGCGGGAACATTTCTAAAAAAAAGATGGACTCACACTGAAATGATTTTGTAAAAATTTGGAGCAGCAAATTTAACCAAAATAAAAATAGATTAAAACTGAAAATATCCAGATTGAAACCAGGAAATGTCTTTACAATACGACGTCTGATGATTTGATCTTAATCGAGTCTGAACAAAAACGACGTCGCTGTCAAGGTTGAACGGTCCTCACAAAGAAAGCACACACACACACACACGCACACACACACTCCCACCCCCCCTTGCCTTGCTGCTGCTCCAGTCTAAAGTGGGAGGAAGGGCGGCGGTGATGATGGCGTCGTCGTCGTCGTCAGCAGCAGCAGCAGCAGCGATGTGAGCGAGTCTCGACCCCTCAGTTGTCCCCTGTGAACTCTGTGACCTTTGACCTTTGGGCCGTGTTGCTGTCATGTCGGAGGAAGTCGCCCCCCCACCCCAACGTCCGTTTCTATTTATGAATATCAGATGAAGCGTTTGTTTGTTCGGTTTCACCGTCTGAGGTCGTTAATGAGCGCTGTGATCGTCATGGTGACTGACAGGGTTTGAACTCAGCAGCTTCTTTTGTCATCAGATCTGCTTAGAAAACTTTATTCAAATTTGTCGACTGAACAGATTTTAGACCTGTACGACAGCGGAGTATTAGGGCCACAATGAGAAAAAAAACATTTTTGTACATATTTCGAGAATAAAGTCACAATTTTATGAGAAAAATCTTAATTTTACAGGAATCAAGTCATAATTTACGTTTGGTGAAGTTGTACTTCAGTCTACGTTTCACAAACAAGGAGATACTTAATCTTTTGGCACATCAGCACCACGTTGTCGTCAGTATTAGGACTTTGAAAATAATATGCATCTATTCCGCAACATTTTGGCAGAATCCCTATAGTCATAGCAGTAGGTTTGTTACCTTTAATTGTCGGTGCAAGCTGTTTTTAGAACGGCGGAGCAGAGCCGCGAGCTGCTCAGAGCTACGCTACGGAGGCTCATGGGATTTCTTGGTTTCCCTCATCAAACTCATCAAATACACAATCCAACAACTCCACAACGCTCTGGTGGACAAGTTGTGACCTGCACATTCACCACGCTATGAGATAATAACACAACGTTACCAGACAGAGTTGTTTTAGAGGGAAATTCATGCAAAACCGCTGATGCGCGTTGCCTTCAGGGACAGTTTTTCATCAAGCAGTCTCTGCATTTTCCTCTAAAACAACTCTGTCTGGTAACGTTGTGTTATTATCTCATAGCGTGGTGAATGTGCAGATCACAACTTGTCCACCAGAGCGTTTTGGAGTTGTTGGATTGTGTATTTGATGAGTTTGATGAGGGAAACCAAGAAATCCCATTAGCCTCTGTAGCGTAGCTCTGAGCAGCTCGCAGCTCTGCTCCGCCGTTCTAAAAACATCTTGCACCGACAATTAAAGGTAACGAACCTACTGCTATGACTATAGGGATTATGGCAATGGGCCAATTTGCCAAAATGTTGAACTATCCCTTTAACAGAACCAGAACGGCCTTCAATATCCACTTACTGGTAAAATTACGGCTAAAAAAAACTGTTTTTCTCAACGTGGCCCTAACAAACTCAGTGACTTTGTAGGTTTAAATTTGACCACGTCCTCATGTTCAGATCAGTTTTTTTCTTTTAAAGATGTGGAGCATGATGGTTTCAACCTGTGATTATTATTTCTGTACTTCTGTGTCAACTCTTTTTGTGTCGTTTTCTTGCTTTAAAAGGACTTCAATCTTATTTAACACTCAGCAGCGGCCGTGTGTTAGAAGCAGCAGGAAACACCTGCGCTGTGACGTCTGACAGGTGAGGCCGATGTCAAATCCGACTGTGAAGCCTTTTCATCCCCCGCCGGCTCAGATTAGTACCTTTTGTTCGTTAGTCGCAGCGCCCAAACCGGCCTCCCGTCAGAACAAAAAAAAAACGAGTATTTAACAATGAAGCTGCTGCAGTTAGAGCGGTTAGTGCGGCGAAGCTCTCCACCTGCGGCAGGTGAGGAAGAGGAGGAGGAGGAGGAGGAAGGAGCAAGATGACGATGAGGTTGACTCGTTGATTTCATGTCTCAGGAGGGAAGAACTGTCTTTATGTTCCAAAAAAACGGCGTCTGTGTGCAAAAAACACACAAAAAAACACGGAGAAAATGTCTGTCCGTCAGTGATAGGATCCCTACAGTGTGTGTACCTCTTCAGCTTGGTGTGTGTGTTGTGTGTGTGTGTGTGTTGTGTTGTGTGTGTGTGTGTGTGTGCGCACCCCGTCACGCCGGCGGTGCTACACACACTCCTTGCAGCCGCACTCCACCGGCTTCTCCACGTCCTGCGTGAACGAGGTCCCGTCGTCGCACTCGAAGGCGAGCCGCCGGCGTCGGACCCTCAGCGGGGCGCAGCAGGAAGCCCTGGTGGTAGTCGTGGTGGCGGCGGCAGCGGCGGCCGACGCCATGGCGACGGTGGCGTCCCGCTCGGCTCGGGTCGCCGCATCGCACCGACCCCGACACTCCACCCAGGAGAACGGTTTGGACGTCTGGCAGAGGACGGTGCCGCGCTGCAGCCGGTGGTAATCTCTGACCGGATCGCCTCTGCAGGGGGAATCTGTGGGAGGAGACACGGTGATTGATTATTGATTATAGCTCCAGGTTCTGTATCAATACAGTCCTCAGTTCACAGAGAAATGCACACAGCCTGTATTCAGAAACTGAGCCTTAAAGGTACATTGTGTAGGAATTACTCCCATCTAGTGTTCCAGTTGTATAACCAATAGGGCTGGGACGATATGCTTTTCTCCCGATTCGATTCTTCTACGATTTTTTGGATGGCGATTCGATTTAAATTGCGATTCTACGATATTGCCGATTCTCTCGATTTTTAGTCTGCATTTTTAACATTTATCTGCACACAAATACTGTAGGAGCCTATAAATGAACATACTCCATTATAAAGTGAACTTAAACCCTTTTCAAAACCTGTACTCTCTGTATGTAAAAAAAGGCGAACAAATGCACATTGCAGAATATTTAAAACCACCCCCCCAAAAAAAGATCCCCCAAAAATGTTTTTTTCAACAACAAAAAAAAGATTTTTCAAAAAAAAAAAATCGATTTAAAAATCGTCAAAAAAGATATCGCGATATTTATGTAAATAGATTTTTTCTCCCACCCCTAATAACCAAGCAACTCAATCGTATTTTTCATGCTGCATTCACGTGAAATTGGGCAGATGGCAGACGGACGACAGCCGCTGCACGTAACGGCATAAACAAGCCTCTATGTAAACAAGTGGTCCGTCAGCACGAGGCAAAACAATACACGTGACAATATGTTGTCATGGTGATGTGGTATTGTTTACCTGACCCACGTTTTACCGGCTTTCTCTCGACTTCTGTGACTAAAATGACATCTGGTTTGTTACCAGCGGCCGTCTGCCCGACTGCAGGTGAATGCAGCATCAGTGTAACCAATGATTGATTAATAGATAGATAGATAGATAGATAGATAGATAGATAGATAGATAGATAGATAGATAGATAGATAGATAGATAGATAGATAGATAGATAGATAGATAGATAGATAGATAGATAGATAGAAAGAAAGAAAGAGACAGAGAGAAGGGGGTCGATTAATAGATAGATCGATAGATAGATAGATAGATAGATAGATAGACAGATAGACAGATAGATAGATAGATAGATAGATAGATAGATAGATAGATAGATAGATAGATAGATAGATAGATAGATACCCGTGTCACAGTTGTCTCCGCTGTATCCCGGCTCACAGACGCAGCGTTCTCCTCCTCCCTCCGTCTCCTGACACTGTCCATGAACGCACCGCAGACTCTGACACACGTCCACCGCTGCTGCTGCCGCCGCTGCCGCCGCCGCCGGCTCCCCCGGCAGGTTGCACAGGGCGCCACGGTAACCCAGCTCGCAGTCGCAGCGGTACGTTTGCGCATCCAGCACCACGCAAACGCCGTTCACACACCTGTAGGTAAAACAAAAAATGGAAACATTTCCAGGGTATCCACCTTTCTCCGAAAGGTCAAAAACGTAAGCCTGTTTTGCCGGTTTTGCTCTTCCGGTGGAATTTTATGTTTCACGTTTAGATTAGCTGGGCTAACCGTTAGCTGTTAGCCGTTAGCAGTGTCAATAAACAATAACTCAATAAATGGCCCATGAAAAAAATTATTTTCCAGCGGATATCCTAGTTACAACATGACTGAGCTGGCTGGAGTAGTTTCATGTTGTGTCCGACAACGGGAGGGTTTTTACAGCTGACGTCCTGATGTTAGTTTGCTGCTGCTGTTAGCTGTCAGCAGCAGCAAAGCTAACAACTACGACAACTATGACTAATTACAAAAACGTTCACACAGAAATAGTAATGTTTGTTCAGTAATTCGTTTTATAGACTTAACAAACATCAGATTAAGTCACAACGGTTTTGGCAGCCCAGAGCCCCCACATTTGGTACCTACACCGGTGGCTAACGCTACCAGTTAGCCGCTTGCTAGAATGCTACTAAAACCGACTTGTGATGCAATGGATCATGGGAAAATAAAGTGGTGGATATACAGGAATCTTAAAGTTAATTTTAATACCTTTTTAAGACTTTTTCAAGACCTTTTCAATATTTTTCAATACCTCACCGCCACTTCAAGCTGTAACCATTTACATCAGTGACACTTTTAACTTAACAGTTTCAGTTTGTGATAAAGACTATAGACCACTATGATGCTACAGAATTCAAAATAGGCTGGGATAATAAATCAAAGGCAAAAGTTTATAAAAACATTTAAAAAAAACATTGCTCCACTCTCAAAAAACAAAAACAACAATCTTCTTTTCTTCTTTATGTACTGGTTCATCTTTGTTTTTTAATAAAATGAATAAATTCACACACTTTCACAATGTTTTTTAGGACTCAAACTCTTGGACAGCTAATTCAGAAAAAAATACCTTCAAAATTTAAGACTTTATAAAGTCGTGAAAAGACTTTTTAATACTTTTTAAGGGTCTTAATTTTCCCAAAATTGATTTACCACCTTTTAATACTATTCAAGATACCCTGTCATACCCTGTCATTTCTAAAGGAGGCGTGGAAGCTTTTACTGTGAAGGAGCAGTGACATCTGTGCAGAGAGAGAAGGCGGATTTCAAAGTAAAGTGCACAATTTGCCTCTAAATGCCACAACAACACTCACTTGCTGCCTTCACACGGAGAGACGCCCGTTGCTGTGGTGACAACATCCAGTCCGGAGAGGCCTCCCGCCATTGGCTGGTCGCAGTGTTGCCCCGCCCACCCGGGCTGACAGACACACTGAGGTCCCTGCGAGGAAGAAAACACATGTTTACTCCTTCACTCTGTCCTTTATCCAGCTGAAGAAAAAAACCCATAATACATGTTTACACAGGACGACGGAGAAGATCTGTAACCTTCTCCTCTATTCTGTCCCTCAAAGATTCATTTATTTCCCCGCTGTTGCAGAACGTATCAGGAGAATAGAAAGCCCTCGCTGTGAGAAAATAAAATATATGTTCAAGTGTCGTTCACTCCTGCTACCTGGCCTTAAACCGTCTCTCCACCATTCAGACGTTAGAGGCAAGAAAAAATAATCTGACAGTCGTGTGGAGTTCAGGGACGACCGGGAACAAGAAGTGAAAAGGAAGAACGGACGTGATTGTTCGGCTCCTTGAGGAAGCTGCTTCGCCTCGACGGCTGAAGATGGTGAAGAAGATCCACTTCCTGAGACAAACTCACCGACACTGGAACAACTTTAGGGTCAGACTGGCTTTGTTCAGCGCTGAAGCTTAAAGGAAACTTGACTCGTTTTGATTCTTGAAGAGGAAGAGAAAACTCTGGTATTTAACCCTTCAGAGTCTCTGTGGTAGTTTCTTCTGTATTTCTCTCGCTTGGTCTCCTTGTGTATTTAAAGGGATACAGTAGTTCACCCAAAATTGAAATTTCACTCATTATCTACTCACCCCCATGTGGACTAAGGGCTGGGAGAAGTTTCAGAGTCCTCCGTGGCTTCTCTGAGTTACAGGGGGTCTCGGCGTAGCAGTGCATGTCCATATATCGGTTGCAAATGGATACAAACTGTCTTCGTAACAAAAAGACACACCAAGAAACATCCAAATACCTCCATGCTGCTCGTATGTAATGTCCGTCTTGTATCGAAGCCCCGAAATGCCCCCGAAAAAAATTAAATAAGTCTATATTTCAAGCTTGTTTTGTAGTGGCAGCTCCTCTTCCCGGTTCGTCCAAATTTGGACGAACTGGGAAGAGGAGCTTCCAGAAGCTTCCGCTACAAACAAGCTTGAAATATAGACTTATTTAATTTTTTTTCGGGGCTTCAATACAAGACGGACATTACATACGAGCAGCATGGAGGTATTTGGATGTTTTTTGATGTGTCTTTTTGTTACGAAGACAGTTGGTATCCATTTGCAACCGTTATATGGACATGCACTGATACGCCGAGACCCCCTGTAACTCAGAGAAGCCACGGAGGACTCTGAAACTTCTCCCAGCCCTTAGCCGAAATTTCAATTTTGGGTGAACTATCCCTTTTAATGCTTGTTAAACCTTTTTTTCAGGACAACCTGGGATTTCAGGATATTCACTCTGTCCTGGTGTTGTCATGTGAATGTAGAAACAAGTCATGTGATCAGAAAGGAACATAAAAAACTGAAAAAACATTTCACATATTTGGTGGAAACGCACAGAAATTATTATAAACTTCTTTTTTGACACTTTGGAACCTTTAATTTGTGCAAAATGGCCGTAAATGCAAAAGTGGGGGTGTCTGGTTTTTGCACTAAGGAGTGGTTTTGGTGAAAAACTAATGCTTGAAATCAACTCAGAATCATGAAAAACCCCTAGTTTGACCCCTCACAAGTTACTTAAGCCCAAATTTAACATTTGGGAATGTTCAAAAATCCAGTTACGAATACCCCAACTTTGAGCAAATTTTTAGGAGGTTTCCCACGGGAGTTGAATTTCAACATTTTAAGACATGATATTACACACCTTCACAAACACATTTGTGAAGAAATCTTTTGGTAAGGATTTAGTTCCCAGATTGGTCATATATCTGCTAAAATGCCTACTAACTATATAACTGTTGTTTGAGGTCTTGGGGATTAGGGGGAAAAGAGTGGTGGTAAAAGACGCCTGACTAGAAAATCTGGTGAATAATAATAAAATAAAATAATAAAACTTTGTGATACATGTGGATGAAACCCCAGTGTGTCTCCCACCTGTGCGGCGTTGGGCTGGCAGACCCCGTGGAGGCAGTAGAGTCTGCGACAGGCCTGGCAGCCCGGCACCACGCCGGCCTTCATGTGGCCGCGGGTGAAGTCCTGCAGCTCGTGGTTGATGTACAGGTTCCTGATGCAGCCGTGGAAACTGGACGTGTTGAGGGTCGGCGAGGAGAGACCCAGGGAGGCCGGCATCACCTCCTCTGGCATTCCTACACACACACACACACATACACACACACACACACACACACACACACACACACACACACACACACACACACACACACACACACACACACACACACACACACACACACACACACACACACACACAGGTGTCACAGTTTGACCTCTGAACACTTACAGGACAATTCTGGGCAAATTCAACTCGGGGCTGTATTTTCCTGACATTTTAGGTCTAAAAGAAGGAATCTGAAGATTTTCAGTTTAATTGCTCACTGCAAAAACTCAATATCTTACCAAGAATATTTGTCCTATCTCTAGTCAAAACAAATCATCGCATCAAAAAGTAGCTTGTTTTTAGACACTTTTTACTTCTTTCAAGCATATATCTTATTACAAGCACAAAAAACTTAATTTCACTGTCAGATTTTTCTACTTATTTCAAGTGAAAATTAGTTTGAAACAAGTGAAAATTATCTGAAAACAAGTTAATTTTTAGGCGATGAGTCTTATTTAAAGTGGAAAGAGATTAGTTTTGACTAGAAATGAGACATTTTGACAAGAAATAAGAGAAATATTCTTGGAAAGATTTTGAGTTTTTGCAGTGCTCCTGTTTTGCGGTAGTTGCGTCTGTCCCCGCATCGCCACGGCAGCGATGAATGGGAGTGGATGTAAGTTCCGCTGCTTAGACTGTTTACATCCCTCAAAGCTGCAATTTTTTTCCACAGACAGCGTCAGATGGCTACTCAAACATGCACCGAGAAGTTTATTTACTGTAAAACTCGATCTAATTCAAAGTCTCGTGCTCGGTGTGTTCAGGAGCAGTGGGAAGCTCCCGTTTGGGTCATAAACACAGGAATATCAACTCTTGACTTGCTTGAAGTAAATAAACTTCTCGGTGCATGTTTGAGTAGCCATCTGACGCTGTCTGTGGAAAAAAATTGCGACTTTGAGGGATGTAAACAGTCTAAGCAGCAGAACTTCCATCCGCTCCCATTCATCGCTGCCGTGGCGACGCGGGGACAGACACAACTACCGCAAAACAGGAGCGATTAAACTGAAAATCTTCAGATTCCTTCTTTATTATTATTATTATCCTTTAACATCCATGACGTGACGTGACTGGAGGTCTGAGGCGTCCTCACCTCCCACGTACAGCGGGGCCTCCCCGGCCCCCAGCTGGCTGCGGCCCTGGCTGTCCAGAGTCGTGGGCTCTCCTCCGTCCACAGACAGGTTCACCATCCGGTTGAAGGTCACCAGCTCCACGGTGTGGAAACGCCCGTCGTTCACCGTCTCCGTGCTGGAAGATACAGTATGTGTTAGATGTGTCATAATTACAGTGTGAAGTCTTTCTGAGATCACTGTGACCTTTAAACGGATAGTTCAACATTTTGTCAAATTGGCCCATTGCCATAATCCCTATAGTCATAGCAGTAGGTTCGTTACCTTTAATTGTCGGTGCAAGCTATTTTTAGAACGGCGGAGCAGAGCCGCGAGCTGCTCAGAGCTACGCTACGGAGGCTCATGGGATTTCTTGGTTTCCCTCATCAAACTCATCAAATACACAATCCAACAACTCCACAACGCTCTGGTGGACAAGTTGTGACCTGCACATTCACCACGCTATGAGATAATAACACAACGTTACCAGACAGAGTTGTTTTAGAGGGAAATTCATGCAAAACCACTGATGCACGTTGCCTTCAGGGACAGTTTTCATCAAGCAGTCTCTGTGTTTACCTCTAAAACAACTCTGTCTGGTAACGTTGTGTTATTATCTCATAGCGTGGTGAATGTGCAGGTCACAACTTGTCCACCAGAGCGTTTTGGAGTTGTTGGATTGTGTATTTGATGAGTTTGATGAGGGAAACCAAGAAATCCCATTAGCCTCCGTAGCGTAGCTCTGAGCAGCTCGCGGCTCTGCTCCGCCGTTCTAAAAATAGCTTGCACTGACAATTAAAGGTAACAAACCTACTGCTATGACTATAGGGATTATAGCAATGGGCCAGTTTGCCAAAAATGTTGAACTATCCCTTTAAGCTTTACCTTTCAACCCCCATATCTAATCAGTTCATCTTCGAGTCGTACTGAATGTTTGTACCAGATGTGAAGAGCTTCTGCTGCTCTGAGCATCAGGGGGCGGGGCCATGAAAAGAGGGAGGGGCTGGTGGTGGCGACAGGAACTATGATCATTATCTGGATTTAAAATTTGTATTCAGTCTCTGACCTCTAAACGCTGTGTCTCTTCTCCTTTGTTCACCTGTAACACTTGACATAGTAACACAAACGACTCCGGACTGTGTTTTTCTTTCAGGTCTGAAACGCACTGCGACACCTCTTCAACTAAAACTGAAGACAACAGACGTAAAGAGCAAAAAAAAACAAAAAAAAAACGCCACTTCAAACTGAAACGGTCGATGGTAAATGGCTTCATTTGTGTCGCCCCCTTTTATCTGTGTCACTTTACAATTTGTCTGTCAAACACACAAACACACACAAGCAATTTGGGGTTCAGTGTCTGGACCACAGACACTTTGACAGAAGGAGCTGGTGATCAAACACTAACCCTGTTATCAGCGGCGGCGGCTCGGCCCGGTATTGGTGTCGAACAGACGACGGTGTGTTTTTGATTTCAGCTAAAATGTGTCTGTGGCGAGAAAATGTCAAGTAATTTGTCTGGTGAGATTCTTTTTGATTTAGATCCTATTTTTTTCCAGGTTCAGACAGAATTTTCAGAGGCAGAGTTCTTACAAAAAAACAAAAAAAACAAACATCTTAGACATGAAATATATAAATATTTTACCTTCTTTTCTTAAAGGTATACAGTAGTATGTAGGAATTCCCCCCATCTAGCGGTGCGGTTGCATATCTGAACGTATTCTTGATGTTGCATTCACGTGAAATCGAGCAGACGTCAGACAGACAACAGACGCTGCATGTAACAGGATAAACAAGCGTCTATGTAAACAAGTGGTCCGCCAGCACGAGGAAAAACAATACAGGCGTGACAATATGTTGTCATGGTGATGTGGTATTGTTTACCTGACCCACGTTTTACCGTCTTTCTCTCGTCGAGTAAAATGACATCAGGATGGTTTGCTGACTGCACCTGAATGCAACACCAGTGCCTCCGTCCTTCCTCACACAGTGAAATACGTATTTATGAAAGCAATATTTGATTTTTGCTAATAAAAAGCCAAATAAGTTACATACTGGGGCTTTAAATGGAGAAAAAAACCTGTTGGGTTGAAAAAAACACTTGTTATATTTCTATAGCTAGGGATGCACCTATTCGGCTTTTTCAGTCCCGATACCTGGGCTGAGCGCAACGGCTGATACCCGATACCGATCCAATACCATTGGTATTGCTTCCATGTGGAAGACAGTGAAAGCATCAGGCTTGACTTGAACATAACTTTGCTAAAATGTTGTTGCTCTGTGTTTGTTGCTGTGTGAGCATAGAAATGAAGTGAATAGGTCGGCGTCATGGATCTGCCCCATTATCCGATGCCCGATCTACGTAGCTATTTAGTCGATATCTGGGCCGATATCCGATCTTAACATCGGATCGGTGCGTCCCTAACCTCTAACTGAAGCATCGCTTCCAAAACTTGCAATATTATTGAGTGAACCCAAGATTTGTACTGATATTACGACTGTGTACTTGGTTTGTCCACTAGGGGGCAGAATCACTCTGTACCCAAAGTGGCAAACTTAAAGGGATCGTTCAACATTTTGACAAATTGGCCCATTGCCATAATCCCTATAGTCATAGCAGTAGGTTCGTTACCTTTATTTGTCGGTGCAAGCTATTTTTAGAACGGCGGAGCAGAGCCGTGAGCTGCTCAGAGCTACGCTACGGAGGCTGATGGGATTTCTTGGTTTCCCTCATCAAACTCATCAAATACACAATCCAACAACTCTAAAACAGAGTTGTAGAGGTAAATACAGAGACTGCTTGATGAAAAACTGTCCCTGAAGGCAACGTGCATCAGCGGTTTTGCATGAATTTACCTCTAAAACAACTCTGAGCAGCTCACGGCTCTGCTCCGCCGTTCTAAAAATAGCTTGCACCAACAATAAAAGGTAACAAACCCACTGCTATGACTATAGGGATTATGGCAATGGGCCAATTTGCCAAAGATGTTTAACTATCCCTTTAAATATACCAAATAAATATATTCTTCTCCTAGATTTGGAAATATGTTTAGTTATTAATAATATTCACATCGCCCATGAACTTCATGGGTATTTTACTCAGCTACGCTAGCTGATCTCCTCCAGGTCTGGAGCCAAGACAAAGATCCGAGTCCACACAGACTCTGGAGATCGTCCTCAGTGTTTCCATCACAGGTAGAAACCAGGTCATGTTTGAGCAGCGTCCTAATTGAAAAACCAACTGTGTCACATCCGTGCGACTAGACTAGACCTACCTCCTACAGTACAGATCCACCCGGCGGATCTTTTCCACATACCCCAAGATTCATTGCACACTGGTAATAAAAGCAAACAACACAGATGCACTGCAAAAACTCAAATATGTTACCAAGAATATTTGTCTTATTTCTAGTCAAAATGTAATTTCTAGTCAAAACAAATAAGACTCATCACATAAAAAGTAGCTTGTTTTTAGGCATTTTTTAAGCATATTTTCACTTGAAATTAGGGCTGGGCGATATAACGATCTCGATACGGGATCGCGATAAATCTTTGAACGATTTCGATAATAAGCTATGGCCCTATTCCTCGATATCACATGAAAGTAAATATGCGCGACAGCAGCCGGCCACACTTCCGTCTGATACTCCGCCTCCTGTCCTGAGCATGCAGAGCTTGTTTGAGCTGCTGCAGCTAAAGGGAGGAAGGATAAGATGGATAGATAGATAGATATACTTTATTGATCCCAAGCTGTGATAAAGTGAAAGTTGTAAAAGAGGGAGGAAACGAGTGGAGGTGGAGCCGATGGCAACTGAAGCGATTGTGAACGTGTGGAGCATCAGTTCGTCTGTCCCGACTAAAGAAGCCTGTCAGTGTGGAGTCAGAGCAACCTGATGATAGCCTACCACGGTCAGAAAGTGGAGGAAACACGGAGCTGCTTGTGACGTTTACTCTGCGGTAACATGTCTGTTTGCTCATGTACAGTGTGAAGAACATGCGCTAGGCTCAGGCCCCCACATACTCCGGCGTATTTGACTCCGCGGATGTCCGCGCGCACTCGAGGCAGACGAGGACCCAAAGCGGGCGTCCGCCGGTCCCTTCCGTGCAAAGCTCAATTTTTATGACCGCGCGGACTCAATCTGTTTCAAATGTGATACTGTATGCTTGCCTATGAAACCGCAAAAGTCCGCGGACAGTGCGCGCGGAGTCAAATCCACTCACAGTATGCGCCGACAGCCTCTCTCCCTCCCTCTCTCTCTGTCAGCGCCGCGCGCACACACACACACGGAGCGTCGCGTCGGAGCGGTGAAGTGAAACAACAACCTGCAGATCACCTGAGTTGACGTGAACTGCGCTCGTGGTTACCGAGTCAGATCAATAAATAGGCTTTATGCACAGCTCCACTACTTCCTGAGCTCAAACAGGCTCCTTTCCTTCCTGTCTTACATTATTGGACAAACTGATGAATCCAGGTGTGTCTGACAGTTGTTGTGACTACTGAGGTCAGAGTCAGACACACCTGGATTCATCAGAGTGGGCTCGGCATAAAGCCTGGTGTCAGAGCAGCTAAATAGCTAAATATTTGTCTACAACCTGTTCAAATAACTAGAAAGACTAAAGCCTCATGATTGACACATTTTAGAGCTGATGTATGGTAGAAAAAAGACAACAGAAAACAACAGCAACAACAATGTAAATCAAATCAAACTGTGGATTATTGAACTGTTCCACCCTTAATGAACATTAAAGTGAACTCATGTCATCCTCCCAAACTGAACACATTCTCTGGTTTCTTCAGGATTCAGTCAGGATGCTGCTTGAACTGGCAGCGGCAGCAAAAAATACATATCGAGACGATATCGAGAATCGATCAATATGGAAAAACATATCGTGATAACGTTTTTTGCCATATCGCCCAGCCCTACTTGAAATAAGTAGAAAATCTGATAGTGGAGCAAGTTTTTCTTTCTTTCTTGTTACTAGCACAAAAAACTTGTTTTCACTGGCAGATTTTTCTACTTATTTCAAGTGAAAATTTGTTTGAAACAAGTGAAAATGATCTAAAAACAAGTACATTTTTAGGTGATGAGTCTTATTTTAAGTGGAAAGAGATTAGTTTTGACTAGAAATGAGACATTTTGACAAGAAATGAGACAAATATTCATGGAAAGACTTTGAGTTTTTGCAGTGTAGGCAAGCACTTTTACTGTACATGTAAATATTAAATAAGGGCAAAGCAGCTGATCAAAGATGATGAAAAAACAGACTCATAACCTCGAACCAACTCATCTGGCCCATGTCAGTCATTTTTATCTTATTTGATTATGTTAAAGATAAACTCTCCAGGTCTGGTCTCTAACCCTCCTCTCCTCCATGTGCATTTATTTCAACAAAGCCGGCGAGAAATCAATCCATGGAGCGATGGATAACGATATTTATCATACACAGCGACAATGATGATCTTGCAAGGTTGGTTTTCAGGCAGGTTTGTAGCAGAGTTAAGGTGGAAATCCTGCATAGTTCTTCTTTAATTCTTACCCAACTGAGTGTGTGTGTTCACACACCATACAACCACATATGTAGTCAGTCACATGACTCCTCTACGGCGTTAATTAGTCTTTAAACTCTGCTGTAACAGTACAGCACAAATTATTCATTAATCGTTACTGAGATCAAATGTTTGGCCTCAGTGGTGAAGCTGTTGAACAACGGTCTTGTTACTTAATAAATAAAACGCTGTGATAAAAACGTCCAAACCATCTTCACTCTGCTGCCATATTCAATTCTTCTTAAGCGCTCTCACACTCCAACCCCCATCTCGTTTCTATTATTTCTAATATCTTTCTGTTACGTCCCATTCTCCTTTTCTTTGCAGCTGTTTATCACAGAAATAGCTTCAGTGTGTGTGTGTGTGTGTGTGTGTGTGTGTGTGAGCGAGCGGCTGCCAGCTGGCTGAGCCTCCTCCTCCTCCTCCTCCTTAACAGTGAACCATCCAAACATTTAAGCACTTGACACCCGATCAAGTGGACACTCAGCCTAAAGTGTCCTCTGGCCGCGTCTGTGATTAAACCGCTCGGCCGATGGCGTCTGTTCGCATTCCCAAACGCTGCAGGATCCTCTCTGGGCAACGGCGGAGCGAGCGCATGCATGCATCACGCACTCGGAGCGAGTGAACGAGCCACGTTGCCGAGGCTACGGTCGGCTGAGAGGCTGCCGGGAGTCCAGTGGATCACTCTGCTCAATCAGCTCTCAACTTTCAAAAGCTGATGATGAGAACTCACTAATCAACCAAGTAGAGCTGCTGGAAGGACTCATAGTTAAAGGTAGATGTTTGTGTTAAAGCTCCTTCAGAATAAAGGTAGATGTTTGTGTTAAAGCTCCTTCAGTATAAAGGTAGATGTTTGTGTTAAAGCTCCTTCAGAATAAAGGTAGATGTTTGTGTTAAAGCTCCTTCAGAATAAAGGTAGATGTTTGTGTTAAAGATCCTTCAGAATAAAGGTAGATGTTTGTATTAAAGCTCCATACAGTATAAAGGTAGATGTTTGTGTTAAAGCTCCTTCAAAATAAAGGTAGATGTTTGTGTTAAAGCTCCTTCAGAATAAAGGTAGATGTTTGTATTAAAGCTCCTTCAGAATAAAGGTAGATGTTTGTGTTAAAGCTCCTTCAGAATAAAGGTAGATGTTTGTGTTAAAGCTCCTTCAGAATAAAGGTAGATGTTTGTGTTAAAGCTCCATACAGTATAAAGGTAGATGTTTGTGTTAAAGCTATTTCAAAATAAAGGTAGATGTTTGTGTTAAAGCTCCTTCAGAATAAAGGTAGATGTTTGTATTAAAGCTCCTTCAGAATAAAGGTAGATGTTTGTGTTAAAGCTCCTTCAGAATAAAGGTAGATGTTTGTGTTAAAGCTCCTTCAGTATAAAGGTAGATGTTTGTGTTAAAGCTCCTTCAGAATAAAGGTAGATGTTTGTGTTAAAGCTCCATACAGTATAAAGGTAGATGTTTGTGTTAAAGCTCCTTCAAAATAAAGGTAGATGTTTGTGTTAAAGCTCCTTCAGAATAAAGGTAGATGTTTGTGTTAAAGCTCCATACAGTATAAAGGTAGATGTTTGTGTTAAAGCTCCATACAGTATAAAGGTAGATGTTTGTGTTAAAGCTCCATACAGTATAAAGGTAGATGTTTGTGTTAAAGCTCCATACAGTATAAAGGTAGATGTCCATGTGTAGTGTGATTATAAAGCAGCTCTAGGTTCTATATTAATACTGTGAAAGTATCAAAGCCTCAGTCCACAGAGAAATGCACACAGCCTGTATTCAGAAACTGAGCCTTAAAACCAGCCGTCAGGACTTCCTGTCACTTTGTGATGTCACAACAAAGCCCCGCCCCCTTCACCACCTGGACCCAAACATCCGACAACTTGAAGGATTTGGTTTCTCCGAGTGTTTTATTCTGAAATCTGCTCTATTATTTTATTCAATCACTCAGAAACAAAACAGTCAGCCAATCAGAAGAGAGACGCAGAGTCTCCTCCTCTCTTAAACCCACAAAAACATCTTTTAACGGATTAACCCTTCAAAATAAAACACAAGAAATGATGTATATCAATAAATCTAAATAAGAAAATATTACTTAAACTAATTTATTACATGTAAAAAGCTACATGTTCAATGATGTTCAATTATCAAATCTTTAATAAAACATCCCATTATCATATTATACATAATTAAACACAGGTGTAAAACTACACTGAGATTTTTTTTTTTTTCCCATATACTCATCACTGAAACATAAAGCGCAATGTTCAACATGGTCACACTGACAGACCTCACCTCCATAGGAATGTTTGTGTATATTATGGGCATTTAAAATGTGTGAAAGGCAAATTAATGTGTCAACTATATATGAAAAAAAAGAAAAAAGAAGCTTTAACTCTATAGCAACGCTTCACTCATGTTGACCTGAGAGCGCGACGACGTGTCCTTGAACACAACGCTGAACCTCCAGCTGCTCCTGATGCTGTTCCATCACCGTGTGTGAATGTGTGAATGGTTGAATGAGACGTCGTGTGCGTCTTTGAGTGGTCGATAGACTGGCAGAGCGGCTTTATAAATGCACCTCATTTACTCCATGAACGAGTTTCAATAAAAACGGAACAATTTAACCTCCATGCAGGTACCGCGGGCCACGTGAGCTTTAACTACACGAAGCTGCTTCAACAACTGGCTGAGTGCCGTATGAAAGACGGCTGCGCTTCAGCTTGTTGCATAAACCCCGTTGACAAATGTTTCATACTTGTGTGTGTGTGTGTGTGTGTGTGTGTGTGTGTGTGTGTGTGTGTGTGTGCGTGTGCTAGGGATGATGAAATTAGTTGGGTGGGCTAATAAATGAATTATAGCCAACCCATTAAATGGTTAACACAGCAGTAGCTAAAAGTCACATCTCATCTGACAGGCACAAAAGTATACAGCAACTAACTAGGCCTACACACTGCATTAAAGGGACAGTATGTAGCTTATTTGGCTTTTTATTAGCAAAAATCAAATATTGCTATTTACCGAAGTCTAATCACAACCGCACACAAATGAAAGCTGTCTCCTAGCTCAGAATAAGTTGTCCACGTCTTTTTTTTTCCTTTTTTGCGGCGCGAATGATGCAAACACGCGAAATTCGCCTGTTTCAAAATATTGAACTCAAGCGAAATATTTGCACGAATACCGCAAGTAAAAACAAATACTCCAGCAGGCAAACTCGAGCGAGTAGAGCGAGGCAAATATTTTACTCGTGCCTGGTGTGAACGCACTGTTAGTCCTCCTGTGTAACTTTTTGCTGTGAAATATGTGTTAAAAAATATAATAATGATTTTAAAAAATGGCAGTAATTGGTGAAAGATATTGTTATCAGTTAGCGGCTAGTTTGCGAACGTGTTTGTCCTTGGCAGCCACCGTCACTTTGCCGACGGGATGGGTGAGCGAGTGAGTGCTGCAATCTAGAATATAACGCCGGATGTCATCACAGTTTAGCCCCAATATGACATACTGAGGCTTTAAACTTTTACCAAAGTCATTTTCAGTTTTGGTGTTTGTACTTTTACTAAGTTCGTTTTTTTCAAGTACTTTATACACCTCTGGAAATTAATGAATGCATAATAGGACAAATCGCCTTGTTGTTTACAACTACTTCCGGGTAGAAAACCAGCATGAGAACAATAGTGACGGACGAGAGTTTCGCTATATCTCATTTTTCATGTTACTATATCTCCGTTTAGACTAATCTGATGTTTGTAAAGTTTATAAAACCAATGATTGGACAAACATTACTATTTACGTGTGCACATTTTTGTAATTAGTCATGGTTATCATAGATTAGCAGGGCTAACGGTTAGCTACCTGTTTAACTTTAATAACTCAGTGACTCAATAAACGGTCCATGAAAAAATATTTTCTCCAGCGGATATCTGAGTTACAACATGACTGAGCTAACTGGAGTAGTTTCATGTTGTGTCCGACAACGGGAGGGTTTTAACAGCTGACGTCTTGATGTTAGCTTAGCTACCGCCGTTAGCTTAGCTACCGTTAGCTTAGCTACCGTTAGCTGTCCCTGTCAGCTGCAGCCACTGATGCTTTCTAGACACCGTGATTCCCCCAAACTGAATAAATACAACACATAGCAACACAAAACACACACTCAGAAATAGTAATGTTTCTTCAATCATTTCAGATTTGTCTAAATGGTGATAGGGCGTGAAAAACATGATACATATAGCTAAACTCTCGTTTGTTACTATTGATCTCATTCACATTACATGCTGGTTTTCTACCCGGAAGTAGAATGTAAACAACAAGGAGATTCGGTCTATAGTTGCACCAGTAAAGTCTAGTCTACAACGGCGTGTACCTGTAGATGGCGGTGGCCGGCTGGTTGCCGGGGTCGTAGGTGACCCTGACCCGACCCTGGTGCAGCTCCACGGCGATCGGCTCGTTGTCTCCGTTGTAGAGCAAGATGCCGTTGTCCTCTGCTGTCGACACCTGAACACACACACACACACACACACACACACACCGATGAGTACAGAGTGTGTGTGTGTAGGTGTGTATATGTGTAGGTGTGTGTGTGTGTGTGTGTGTGTGTGTGTGTGTGTGTCCTCACCTGCAGCGTGATGTTGGCTTGAGGCCAGTTCTTGACGTCTTGAAGCTGAACGTACGAGTCTCTGTTGACGAAGTTGACGCTCACCAGCTTCTCGCAGCTCTGACCCTCGAAGCCCGGCAGACACTGACACACCGCCGCCACCGCCTTCTCCTCCTCCACGCAGCGGGCGCCGTTCTGACACGCTGCCAGCTGGCAGGGGGACGCCGGGGGGGAGAGGGACGCCTCGCAGAACTCCCCACTGGTGACGGAGAGAGAGGTTAGACAGAGAGGAGGTGACACAGAGACTCACAGCTGCTGCTCCAGGATTTCATTTGTGTCTTTGTTTTTCAATCCCAAAAACATTGACTTCAATCAAAAAAGATACTTTCAATCAAAACAAACTTAACTTCAATCAAAAAAGCAACAACATTTCAATCAAAGAAAAAAAAGGGTTTGAATGCAAAAAAAAAAATTGAGACCCAAAAAATTGCATTCGAGCAATTTTTTGTTTTTTTTGATTGGATGAGTTATTATTTGATTGAAAATATTTTTTTGGATCAAAGTTATCTTTTTTTGTATTTGGGCCATATTATGGGTAGGATGTTTGTGTCTTTATAATTCAATCAAAAAAAAAAGTTGATTTAAACAAAAAGATATTTTCAATCAAATAATAACTCACTTTTTTTCCAATCAAATGTATTTGATGAGTTTGATGATGGGAAACCAAGAAATCCCATGAGCCTCTGTAGCGTAGCTCTGAGCAGCTCACGGCTCTGCTCCACCGTTCTAAAAATATCTTGCACCGACAAATAAAGGTAACAAACCTACTGCTATGACTATAGGGATTATGGCCAATTTGCCAAAATGTTGAACTATTCCGTATTTTCTCATTTACAGAGTGATAGAAAGACATATCCATAAAAACTTCTGACTCTAATATGTCAACAAAATAAAACAAGAATTTTGAAAGTGGCTTTATCCATTGTTCAGATTTCTGTTCTGGAAATGTATGCAAATTAGTGCATATTTCATTAGATATTGCCTCATTTACATATCTAAACATAAAATTTGACAAAACGTGTAATACGAAAAATATTTGTCTTAATGTGAGTGATAAACTTGGGAAGTTTCATGGTGATATCTTAGTTAAAATTTTTTTATCCTACTCACCTGTAGTGTCTCCCCTTACTGTAAACCTCTACACTACACAACATGACTGAGTGGATCTAACTCAGTCAAGTGATTCTTATACATGGATAAGTAGAGGCTGGAACTACAAATGAACTAACTACAGGTAAATAAATTGATATATTTTATTATTTCTAATTCCCAGAGTCCCCAGTGTCTCCGGTGTCTCCAGTACCTGTATCCCTGTGGACAGACGCAGCTGTAGCCGTCCAGATGGTCGACGCACTGAGCTCCGTTCTGACACCGATGATCCACACACTCGTTATAATCTATACTGCAGTCTGGCCCCACCCAGCCTGGGATACACACACACCTGAAACACACACACACACACACACACAAACACACACACATTCAGTACATGAAGCACGATGCAGGAAATCTCTGCAAAACGTTACCTTTCCTTTACATGTGTTTATATGTGTTTGTGTTTAGTGTATTTCTATTCTCATCTGGGATCTGAAAGTTTGCTGAGCCGAGTGGTGACAGAGTGAAAGGTGTGTGTGTGTGGTGTGGTGTGTGTGTGTGTGTGTGTGTGTGTGTGTGTGGTCACCTGGGGCCTGTAGGACCGCTGATGCAGGTAGACTGATGCTGACAGGGGTTTCTACCCGGAGCGCACACGTCCTCCTCTTCCTCACAAAACAGACCTGAGGAGGAGACGAGACAAAACAGGGATAAAAAACATGAAACATGATGAAACTTTTATAAAACTCTATATTTATATCTTTATTTTTATTGATTAATATAGATTTAACACTTTTTTTCCCTCATAAACATTTAATAATAACTTCCACTTGGAGGAGGAGTGAGGCAGTCGGTCCGGTGTCGTAGCGACTGTACCTGTGTACTTTGGAGAACACAAGCAGGTGTAGTTGCCCACTCCGTCCACACACGTGGCGCCGTTCTCACATCCGTGGTCCTGACAGTCGTCCACGTTCACCTCGCAGAAGGTGCCGTGGAAACCAAACGCACATGCACAGCTAAACGAACAACAACAAACAAACAAACAAACACTGTAATAGCTAATATCAAACAGTTTTTAATTATTTCATGTGTGCTGTCTGTGCTAGCCGTCCAATATCACATGTATATTTATATTAGTATGCTATAGTTTTGTATATTCTGACCTACAGGCCGATTTCCGGCGTTTATTCGAGAATTTACGGTATTTAAAGGGTCATTTGCAGTCATAATCGATGTTTACCTCAGATATCAGGTCACCTACAGTATGATCAGTTCATTTCATACCATCCATACTCCCAACTGCAGCGTGTGGACGTTTATATTCGTTTTTGTTCAAGAATGTATCGTTTTTTCAATGTTCATTAATGGGCTCCGGACTAATTTTACAAGGTTTCTGTGGTCGCAAGTAACGTCCTTTTGAAAATTTAAAATCCGCTTTACTATTAAATGGGACCCTGATGCATTTGTTCTCTGAGCCAGAGAGCAACAGTGTGGAAGCTGCGATGAGTCCGAATTTTGATTTAATGTAATTGTAAAGCGAATTTTAAAATCTAAAGGCCCAATGGCATGAAAAATGTGATTTTGGTTATTTTTTTGTCTCTGGGCCACGTATATACTGCCCCATGCATCAAACTGGTCATAAACGGAGAAACACACACCGCCCAAGACGAGCAGATAGCACTTCCTCCTTTCTGTGATGTCACACACAAGGTAACTCCGCCCACCGTGACCAGTTGTTTTTTTTTTTCTTCAATTTTTATGAATGCAGCTTAGGTTTCAGTTACTTGCCTGTGATTGACCCGACCACACGCCACTCAAAAACAGTGAGCCAATCAGAGGAGAGGTTCTCATTCTCTCTTCTGATTGGCCAAATGACCTGTGCCTGCTAGAGCTCCAGAAAGAGGCAACAGAAAGGGGCAGTAGAAACGATATTAAGCAGATCACAGGTATTCAAAACCAATGATACATCTTGTTAGGGATATCAGCAGGTAAATAAACCAAGAGAAAAGTGCACAGCATGAGGCCTTTAAATGATGCTCAAAAGGACGTTGCTTGCGACCACAGAACAATTTAATAAAATTAGTCCAGACCACATTAATTAACATAGAAAAAACGATAGATTCTTGAACAAAAAACGAATAGAAACGTCCAGTTTGCAGTTTGGAGTATGGATGGTATGAAATGAACTGATCATAGGTATGATATCTGCGGTAAACTTTGTCCACTGCTTGTGTCTCATCGTCACCTCGATGAGCTCTCTAGGACTCGTTACCTGAAGCCTCTGGTCTGTTCGTCACTCAGGCAGCTCCCTCCGTTGGTGCAGGGGTTACTGACACAGGCGTCGACTGGAGTCTCACAGTGTTTGCCCTGAAGTATCACACACACACACACACACACACACAAACACACACGAACACACACAGAGCATATTTTAGACGAGCACACGACATTAGATCAGGTCCACTGAGTCTTTTGAAGGGATTATCAGAGACAGATGTGGGCTCAAAATAATCACCGACAACACGCAAACACACAACACACATGAAATATTGGATCAGTGGTTTTGAAACATTCAGCCGTGTGTGTGTGTGTGTGTGTGTGTGTGTCTGTCTGTGTGTGTGTAAATGGATTGGTGTGTGTCTGCTAGGGGGGAAAGCTTTTGATTGGATGATACACAAGGCGCCAACAAAAAACAGACAAAACGTGCTAACTAGATCACGCAAAGCCCTCTGCAACACGCAAAACACAGACACACACACACATCACAAATATAAAAAAACACACAGACACACACAGACACACACAAAGTATCATACCGTGAACCCAGCCTTGCAGGTGCAGGTGTACGGTTGTGTGTGATGGACCTGACACACACCCTGGTTCTGGCACGGCGAGGTCATACATGGACTACACTTGGCCTGGACGGACGCTTCCACAGGACCTGGTAACACACACACACACACACACACACACACACACACACACACATAGACAGACACACACACACACACACACACATATAGACACACAGACACACAAATAGGGCAGTTAGGGACGTTAACATCTTGTCATCAAGTCATCAACCAGACGAGATGTGACGGACACACGCGACGGCCTGGAGAATAAGGAACAAATCTGAACCTGGAGCTGAGAAACATGCAGATTGTCTCTGTTACTATATTAAAGGGTTAGTTCACCCAAAATTCAAATTTCACTCATTATCTACTCACCCTCATGTCGACTAAGAGCTGTGAGAATTTTCAGAGTCCTCCGTGCCTTCTCTGAATTACGCAGCAGTGTTTGTCCATATAATGGTTGTCAATGGATACCAACTTTTCTTCGTCCAAAAAGACACACCAAAAAACATCCAAATACCTCCATACTGCTCGTCTGTAATGTCCCTCTTGTATTGAAGCCCCGACATGAGAAATTGTTCCGCCGGTCAGTGCAAATCTCAGGAAGAGCAGTGAACTGAGACACTGGGAGCTTCCGCTACAAACAAGCTTAAAATATAAACTTATTTAATTTTTTTCGGAACAATTTCTCATGTCGGGGCTTCAATACAAGAGGGGCATTACAGACGAGCAGCATGGAGGTATTTGGATGTTTTTTGGTGTGTCTTTTTGGACGAAGAAAAGTTGGTATCCATTCACAACCATTATATGGACAAATACTACTGCGTGGACCCCCCCGTAACTCAGAGAAGCCACGGAGGACTCTGAAACTTCTCACAGCTCTTAATTGACAAGAGGGTGAGTAGATAATGAGTGAAATTTGAATTTTGGGTGAACTATTCCTTTAAGATAATATTTTTTTGTTTTTAAATGTGCGGATTTATATCTGCAGTTGTTCCGGTGATTAAAACGATTACAAACTGGATTACAGTAGTATGGAGGTATATTTGTGTCCTTATTATTCAATAAAGAAAAAAAGTTGATTTAAACAAAAAAGATGTTTTCAATCAAAATAAACTTCACTTCAATATTTGAGACCCAAAAATTTCGTTTTAACCCTTTTTTCTTTTATTGAAAAATTGAATAAAATGAAATAAAACATCAGTTAGTGTGGTGAAGTCCAGATGTGAAATGATTGATTGAAGTGTTTATTTCGAATATGAAAATAAAATAATAAAAAAAAGAGAATAAGACAAAACATTTAAACATGAGATATAGAATACATATTCGAAAAGGAGTGAGAAGAAGTAAAACTTATAAACTCCCACCCCCTCTCCTTATATATGACTAGCTAAGATCCTTGTCTAAACATATCTTATGTTACAAAATCATGAATATAATTTATTTATAATTTACTTTACGTTTTTTTTAACTTTACGTTTTAATTTAATTTACGTTCACTTATAATTTAAATGACATTTTAACATAAATGTCTCTCATTTCATAGGATGAAAACTTCAGAGTCTGACGATTTTTGATTGAAGCGAAGTTTGTTTTGATTGAAAATATCTTTTTTGATTGAAGTTAATTTCTTTTTGATTGAATAACAAAGACACAAATGTACCTCCATAGGATTAGATAACTCAGTCAAAGATGAAAATCAGGCTGAAAATTGGATTGTAAAAAGCTCTCTTTGCTGCCGCTGTAATTCAAATGTGTTTATTGTTCTCTTCACTGCGCCACATCATTTGAGGCTCATTTGTGTTTTTAATTTCCCCGTCACTCTTAATTGCTCTGCTGCGGCGGTGGCACAAAAACCACAGGAAAGAAGGTTTTATGACTCATTTTCTTTTTGTTTTTTTGTTTTTTTTGACACATGACTGGTGTTTGGGCTCCGAGGAAACAGCTGGATGTGACTGACAGCACATCAGTCGCCCCGGCAGAGAGGAAGAGGTGGGATCGCAGCAGCGTGTCAATCAAACAGCCGGCAGAGTGACAGGTGTGCTGTAAACATAAATGTAGAGCGGGGCGGGGAAGGGTAGGCGCTTTGTCAAATACAATTCAAGGAGGAAAAGCAATTATAAGATCATAAAGAAGTGTAAAAATGACAGAAAAAAAAGAAATTTACAGGTTGAACTTGAAGAAAACTGAGGTGGGAATGAAGTGATGACAGTTTGTGTTTGTATTAATTTGTCACTGTGTTTTAAAACAGAAACATCAACTCCTCCTATGACATGTATCTGCACGTTTAAGTTATTTTTACAGCATTTTATATCATTAATATTTATTAGACGGGACAGTGAAAGGAGATCGCTGCTTTGGGGCGATGCCAACACGATGTACTCGAACACATCTGAACAGTTTTGTCGTGGAAAAAGTTGTCCAGTCGAAGTTACTTACAAGTCTGAGCCTATTTTGGGCTGTTTTTGAATACTTTTGATTTTTACCTTTGTGTATACCTAAGAAAAATGTTTCCACTTTAAAGGGATAGTAGCATTTTTTTTAAATGGGGTTGTATGATCTACAAATAGCCCCTAAGTACTTTAATTGCAGTAGAAGACTCTCTGCACTCCTCCCGTTAGCAACGCCAGCCCATAATAGCCCTGCCCAGAGATTTACAACATACAGTGTTGTGAATGGAACCAAAGAAACGGCCTATTTTCACGGCCTAAAAGAGGTTTTACGTGAAAAAAAATACACAGTTCCATTGTTCGCTATAATATAATTTTTTCCAGCCCTTCAAAGTGCAGGAAAAACACAGTTTTTATTTGGACCTAACCAACTGCTGATCGGCGGGCGCTAACCCTGGGCGGAGGGATACGTGAGTTGGTTAGGTCCAAATAAAAACTGTGTTTTTCCTGCACTTTGAAGGGCTGGAAAAAATTATATTATAGCGAACAATGGAACTGTGTATTTTTTTTTCAGGTAAAACCTCTTTTAGGCCGCGAAAATAGGCCGTTTCTTTGGGTCCATTCACAACACTGTATGTTGTAAATCTCTGGGCAGGGCTATTATGGGCTGGCGTTGCTAACGGGAGGAGTGCAGAGAGTCTTCTACTGCAATTAAAGTACTTAGGGGCTATTTGTAGATCATACAACCCCACTTTAAATAAAATCCTACTATCCCTTTAACCTACTTTAACCTACTTTATTTACACATTGGGAACAAAAATACACAAAAGTCACATGGAGAAGCTTCAGCTGATTCCACCACTTTCTCCAGTTCTGTAAAATGATAAATCTATGGAGAGAAACGCGACGCCTCCCACTGTTACACTCAGGTGAATATTTTTGTAGCTGCTGTTATATCTCTGGTGTTAAATGGTCTGTCAACGTCAAACAAAAAACTGGGAGAGATTTTCACATCTGCACTTTGGAGTGAAGTTGACAGCAGTGTGTCTCCATGTGATTGTGTTTATTTTTTATTTTTTTTATTATTAAACCTGTCTGCTCATGAGACTGACACTTTACTACAATAATAAAGTGACATAAAGTGAGTGAAGTCTGCAGACGTCTTACTGTACGTCTCGATTCTCCAGCACCTCACTGATCCTGAGCTGGGCTGAGCGGCGGCCTTTCTCATGGCGCTTTGAAACCGTCAAATGATCTGATCACAGACCCTGGAGAAGTTAAAGGGATACTTCACCCAAAATCGATAATTCACCAATCATCTACTCTACTCACCGTCATGCCAAGGAAGGGTTTGGAGAACTTTCAGAGTCATCAATCAAAACGCTTTAGGAGTTCCAGGGGGGGTCCGACTGGCAACAGATTTTTATATAATGGCGGCGGATAGAGTTCACTTTTGAATCGTCCAAAACACACAGATGTTCTTCCGTGTTTACATCAAACATCCAATGGTTTACAACGACGAACGAACATCTCGTGCAGCCACTTGGAGCTACTGCTACAACAAGGCTAAAAACAGAGATCACATTAATTTTTTCCGAACAACTTTTCCATGTAGCGGCTTCAGGACACTTGGGTCAGTACAGACGAGCAGTATGCAGGTATCTGGATGTTTCATAGTGTGTTTTGGACGATTCAAAAGTGAACAAAAGTGAAGCCGGACCCCCCCTGGAACTCCTAAAGCGTTTTGATGACTCTGAAAGTTCTCCAAACCCTTCCTTGGCATGACGGTGAGTAGATGATTGGTGAATAAAAAAAGCTATTTTTAATTAAAAGCTATGCTTCGTCCATCCCCTTTTCAGACCAAGTGTTGTTGTTTTCTAACTGTGCTGTTGCTGTATTGGTATGTTGGTGTCTGTACAGTAGTTTGTACTGTCTGGTTGCTGTGGTCTGGTGTCAAATAAACACTACAAAAAAAAAAAAAAAAGAATTATTGATCTTGGGTGAAGTATCCCTTAAAGGTACAGTACATTGTGTAAGAATTACTCTCATCTAGCGTTGCGGTTGTAGATCGCAAGCAACTCAGTCGTATTTTTCATGCTGCATTCACGTGAAATTGGGCAGACGACAGACGGACGACAGCCGCTGCAGGTAACGGCATAAACAAGCCTCTATGTAAACAAGTGGTCCGTCAGCACGAGGCAAAACAATACACGTGACAATATGTTGTCATTAGGGGTGGTTAATTGGCCCAATTTCCCGATTCGATTCGATTACGATTATTGAAGTCTCGATTCGATTACAGACCGATTTTCGATTATTAACGATTATCGATTCGATTTTCGATTATCAATGATTATTGTCATGATTATTATCAGTCAGTTGCTGAATTATTATTAGCCTATTTTTATTTATTGAAAACCACATATTAATTTTCTCTTTGTGCGTTGATTGCTTGTTGGCTCATTTTTTGATTCTTGGATTTTTTGTTACAATAAGTTACTTTAACTGATCATGGACCCTTTGTATTTTTGGACGTGTCACAAAGGAGATTTAAATTAGTAAGTCACTTTTTTTGAAAGACAGATGCAACACATATTTTACTGTAGGCTTTAGATAATGTACACATAAAAACAGAACACAACACACGTAACTAGTGATCAAATAATATTGCTCTGGAACAACCAGCTTGCACACATTTTACTTTAGCCTACTGTTATAAAAACAGAGCAAGCTGTGTAACTTCAACTTCAGTGATCAAATCATTGCTCTGGAGCAACCAGATTCTTATGGAGGAAGACCAGCTGGTCCTCATGTTGTGACGTGTTAACAGCGCTAAAGCCAGAATTAAAACAGTTTTTAGCAGCTTTACTGCTATGGTTGTAGCGATGCTAATTTCTGTTAGCCCGTCTATGGTGTTTTACATTATACAACGTTAGCATTAAGCTAGCGGACTTTATGCTTCAAAAGCAAGCTCACTGCTGTCTGTCCCAAAGAAAAACATGACAGCGGCAGCCTAGTTTGGAACATGAACCACGTGACCGCGCTGGCGGCGACATCAAAAGCTGTCGCCACTCAATTGTATCGATCTTGTCTCGCTCCGGCACCGTTAGCACCTTGTTAGCACCTTGTTAGCACCTTGTTAGTGCAGACACACTTGCTCGCTGGCTCAGTTACACAGCCTCTTGTTATGACAGACAGACCGCTCCACCTTGTGGTTAAATCCTGTATGACATCCAGTAACAGGAGGACTCGCCTTTGTATTACAATTTGAAAAATATTAAAAATAAAAAATAAAAAAAAATTGAAAAAAATAAAATAAAAAAAATTATCGATTTTTGGAAAATTAATAATCGATTCATAATCGGTCATTTAGTAATCGCGATTAATCGATTATCGATTTTTTTCACCACCCCTAGTTGTCATGGCGATGTCGTATTGTTTACCTCACCCACGTTTTACCGGCTTTCTCTGGACTTCTGTGACTAAAATGACTAAAATCTGGTTTGTTAGCGACGGCCGTCTGCCCGACTGCAGGTGAATGCAGCATCAGTGTAACGCTCCATTCCTCCTCACTGCACCGAGCTTACCCGCTCCATGGAGATATGAATGATATGAACGGCTCATTCAGAGCTGAAAGGAACACTTCAGTTTGTTGATGGGGGGGATTACTGGTGAATGAAAAACAGACTTTTGAACCAAATAAGTTACACAATGTACCTTTAAAGGTTCTGAAGAAGTTCTGATTGTTGTAAACACAGAAACATTAGAGAATCATCCTCCAGACTAAAGACTCATCATCCAACCCAGGAGTTTTTCTGTGTGTTTTCATCATCACAGTTTGAAAAACGAAAATTAATCTAATTTTCTAACAGCTCGGTGTCGGTGCAGCTGCAGCAGACAAAAAGACAGTATTTGCCCTTTTTTTAACAGTATTTTGAAGATCTCATACAGATTAATAATGATGTTCAAAAAGTTATCACACCACAAGTGAATGTAGCACATCAGCGTGAGTCTGAGCTCCGTTCATTAGCTCAGATTATTCTGGATGTTCACATGAACGTGCGCCAGCGTGACGTTTGACAGATCCGCTCGCTGCTTCTTTGCACTCGTGTCGCTGTAAATGAACGAGGTCGAGGTGAAATCACGTCTCCACCGAGTGTCACGGTGACAATCAGAGAGGGAAATGGTAAAAAAAGAAAAGAAAAAACAACACAGTTTCTACTTCTGCACCTGACACAGAGGACATGTGGAGAGGCTGCGTCTGCACGTCGGAGATGTGGGGAAGTTTAATTACAGTGAGAGATCGCAATGAATTTTACAGCGATAAAGTATTTGGATGTTTAAAAATATAACAATTAGCACCTGCGATAATACACACAGGGCCTGGTGGGGGGAAAAAAAAGGAAAGAAAAGTCTCTAATGGAAAGTTCACAGTATATTCACACCTTAAAAAGAGTGGGATCAAACCTCTGAACTAGTGTTTTTTTCACTGCTGTGATGTTTCCACAGAACTTTTCCTCAGGATCGCTGTTGTTTTTAATGTGTTTCAACACCTTTAACTACTTTTTTTTTTTTTTTTTTTGGTCTTTTATTTTTTCACAATTTCAACTCACTGTGGAATAATTTAGCTTTAGTTAAAAAAAACATACAAAAAAACCTGACAGAAGGCAAATCCCCCAGCACGGGAATAAAACGCTGAATAAAAGAACAGAGCTCTCATCACACAGCTAAATTAGCAGCTCGTTGTTTTAGAAATCACACAGAGCTAAACGTAGATTAAAGCCTGAGTGACATCCCATAATAATATGATAGTGAACTTATGATGGTGCCATGTGAAGAAGAAAGGACCCGGAACAATAAACAATAAAACACAAACACAAAGCTGCTCCTCAAACGCATTAAACTCAATCTGTTTAAAGGCGTTTTCATTGAAATCAAGTGTAATAATAAAGACATTGAAGCTGCTCTGCGGGCGTCTTTATGTGTTTATAACAGCAGCTCCTCCGTCCTTAACGACCACTCCATGTGCTTCACACCAGCGGTCACATATACTGAGCTTTTACACCATGATACATAGTGTATATACACATACGCAGGAATGTGGGCACATCTGATCAGATCGTGTGACGTTTTTTAAAGCACTACAACGATAAAAACAAACACAAGGTCAACTTCACCCGCAAAATGCAGATGTGACGTTGACAGACCATGTAAAAGATAGATAAAGATGAGATATGATCATTTTAATTTGGACAGAAAGTGTTACAGTAGGAGGTGACGGACAGGCGTGGCACCTCTTTCCATATATTCATCTTTTTACGGAAAAAAGTGTTGCTACTCTACGTGATTTTAGTGTATTTTTGGGTCCAATGTGTTTCTAAAATACGTTAAAGTGAAAAAATAATTGTCAGATCATAGAGGTGAAGTTGTAATGATAATAAAGATACCAAACATGGGGATGGTAGAGATTTTTTCTGTGTTCAAAGTGTTCAGAAACGACCCAAAACTGGCTCAGAGCCCTGAAGGGATTAAAATAATCAACCTTGGGTTGTTTGACTGGTTGTTTTTATGAGCTCTTTGTTTCATATTCAGGCTCTACAGTCAGTCTGAAGGTTGTTTTCAGACGTGTGTTCAGTAAATGTGGAACATGTCCGTCTTGTATTAAAGCCCCGAAATGCGAAATTGTTCCGAAAAAAATTAAATACGTCTATATTTCAAGCTTGTTTTGTAGCGGAAGCTTCTCGAAGCTCCTCTTGACGAACTGGGAAGAGAAGCTTCTGCTACAAACAAGCTTGAAATATAAATTTATTAAATTTTTTTCGGAACAATTTCGCATTTCAGGGCTTCAATACAAGACGGACATTACATACGAGCAGCATGGAGGTATTTGGATGTTTTTTGGTGTGTCTTTTTGTTACCAAGACAGTTTGTATCCATTTGCAAGTTGCAACCGTTATATGGACATGCACTGCTACGCCGAGACCCCCTGTAACTCAGAGAAGCCACGGAGGACTCTGAAACTTCTTCCAGCCGTTAGTCCACATGATGAGGTGAGTAGATATTGAGTGAAATTTCAATTTTGGGTGAACTATCCCTTTAAGAAACAGATTTTTTTTTTCCGCTGACTCACCCAGACACTGGAACTTGTCGGCGGGCGTGGTGAGCAGCAGCTTGCCCTCCATGCCGCGGGGGCCGGCGCAGCGGGCGATGCCGGGCTCCTTGTAGCCGCTCTTCACCCAGTCTGACAGCCACAGCAGCCGGCAGTCGCAGTACAGAGGGTTGGCCCCGATCGCTCTGAGGTTAGACAGACAGACAGAGAGAGGAATAAATAAAAGGTTTAGGATTATATCACCTCCTTCTTTCACTCAAAGTCAAAGTCAAAATCTTTATTTGCCATTTGTGTAGATACACAGGATCCACCCATGGGCGTGGGTGAATGAAACACCACCAGGTCTGACAGTAAATTGACGACATAGTCATTAAATCAACAATAAAAATACAGTGTAAAATAATACATAGACGCATGTCGGATTTTGTGCATACACACATAGGAATTTCTGTACGGTTGTTCCAGGTCAGGTGGAGAAACAAAAGAGAACACACAAAGACATACAAGACACAATGAAAAACACTTTAAAAAGGCTCAAGCTTGGGATTAACCCTCCTGTTGTCCTCCTTGGTCAAGGAAGGAAGGAAGGAAGGAAGGAAGGACGAAGGGAAAGAAGGAAGGAAGGAAGGAAGGAAGGAAGGAAGGAAGGAAGGAAGGAAGGAAGGAAGGAAGGAAGGGGAAAACGAAGGAAAGATAGAAGGAGGGAGGGAACAGATTGGGTCAAAAAGGAAGGAAGAAGTAAGGACGAAGGGAAGGAAGGAAGGAAGGAAGGAAGGAAGGAAGGAAGGAAGGAAGGACAAAGGGAAAGATGGGAGGAAAGAAGGAAGGGGAAAAGGAAGGAAAGATAGAAGGAGGGAGGGAACAAATTGGGTTAATTGGGTCGAAAAGGAAGGAAAGGAGGGAGGGAACAGATTCATTCAAGGAAGGAAGAAGAAGAAAGAAGGAAGGAAGGGAAGGGAAAAAGATTGTGGAAAGAAAGATGGAGGGATGGAACAGATTTGTTCAAGGAAGGAAGGAAGAAGGGAAAGAAGGAAGGGAAAGGGGAAGGAAAGAAAGATGGAGGGAGGGAGAGGGAACAGATCAGGTCAATTGGATCAAAAGAGGAAGGGAGAAGAAGTAAGGACAAAGGGAAGGGAGGAAGGAAGGATGGAGGAAGGGAACAGATTAGGTCAATTTGACCCAGAAGGACAACAGGAGGGTTAAAAAAAGGACAAGGACATAAAATTTCTAAAAAGGCCAGAGATCTATGTCTATAAGTAAATAAATGTAAGAATAAATAGGTGTAAAGTGCCAAGTGCTACTGAGGTGGTGCTGTAAACGCTTGAGCTGCATATTTGTAATTTATCTGCGATTTATATGATAAATATAATAATTTATATGATAAATAACTGTTTTATTAACCTGTGTATGAATCTGTCAGGAACCTCCACAATGAAAACTTTCACATGCTTGTTGTTGGTGTCTCTGAACGCATCTTAACGTGTTTTAACGTACTATACCCCCAGAATTAAGAGCCATCAATGACCTGCACTTTTTAAGTCCAATCTTAAAACCTGTTTGATTAGCATCGCTTTTAACATTGAGTGATGCTGTGGCATCTTCCTGTTTTTTTTGTTTTTGAGCGTGTTGTGTTGCCATGTGCCCGGGTTTATTTTGTGTTTGCTAAAAGTCTGACTGTAGCCGGGTAGAAACTGTTGAAACAGCGTGATCTGTGTGTGATGATGCTGCTGTCCGGTCGTTTGCGTCTGAGGTTGTATGTGCAGTGTTTATGTTTGAGCAGGGAGTGAGCTGGGTGTTGTGTGTCTTTAAAGGACAATTCCAGGCGAATTCAACTCTGGGGTGTATTTTCATATCATTTTAGGTCTAAAAGAATGAATCTGAAGATTTTCAGTTTAATTGCTCCTGTTTTGCGGTAGCTGCGTCTGTCCCCGCATCGTCACGGTAGCAATGAATGGGAGTGGATGTAAGTTCTGCTGTTTAGGCTGTTTCCAGCCCTCAAAGCCACAGACAGCGTCAGATGGAGACTCAAACATGCACCGAGAAGTTTATTTACTTCAAGCAAGCCGACATGTTTGTAAAATTAGATCTAATTCAAAGTCTCCCGGAGTCTCGCGCGAGACCCAGTTGCCGTGCGCGGTGTGTTCAGGAGCAGTGGGAAAAGCTACCGTTTGTGTCATAAACACAGGAATATCACCTCTTTACTTGCTTCAAGTAAAAAAAACTTCTCGGCGCATCTTTGAGTAGCCATCTGACGCTGTCTGTGGAAAAAAATGTACACTTCAAGCAAGTAAAGAGTTGATATTCCTGTGTTTATGACACAAGCGGTAGCTCCGACTGCGCCTGAACACACCAGCACTGCAACTTCGGGCTCGCGCGAGACTCCGGGAGACTTTGAATTAGATCTAATTTTACAAACATGTCGGCTTGCTTGAAGTAAATAAACTTCTCGGTGCATGTTTGAGTAGCCATCTGATGCTGTCTGTTGGAAAAAATTGCGGCTTTGAGGGCTGGAAACAGCCTAAACAGCGGAACTTACATCCACTCCCATTCATTGCTGCCGTGGCGATGCGGGGACAGACGCAACTACCGCAAAACAGGAGCAATTAAACTGAAAATCTTCAGATTCATTCTTTTAGACCTAAAATGATATGAAAATACACCCCGAGTTGAATTCGCCTGGAATTGTCCTTTAATGATCCTCTGTGCTCGCTTTTGACAGCGCAGTGTGTAGATGGAGTTCATGGATGGATGGACTCGTTTTCAACATTTAGTTTTATTCAAAAAGCTGCAGCTGTGTGATTTATATTCATCTGTCTGTGGCTTATGGAGAGATGTTTGAAGAAGAAGTGAGGATGGAGTGAAAGGATTGATGCTACTGACTTTTTGTAGTACCTTGTCATCTGTTTTTTTTTTTGGTTCATTTGTTCCTATTATTATTATGCGTGTATATGTGTATGTATATATACAGTATTTTTTCTTTTTTATTTATTTAAAGCAGAAGTAAGCGATCCGGTGGTTTTGGCTAACTTCCTGTCAGCAGATGGAGTTAGCAGTCCCCGCCCTCGTCCCTACGTCACCACATTCACGCGCATCCCTTGGCTGCACACACAGAGAGGACTGCCCCTTTATGCCGTTCTCTCTCCTCATTGGATAAAGGTTGTAGGATACAAGGAAAGTTTTCTCCTCGGCTTACAGCAGAGCAGAGTGACTGACAGACCCGTGTTTCGGACCAAACACTCTATAGAAGTGATTGCTGTTGGAAGATAGAACTATTTAAGACTTATATTAACACAAACATTCTGCTTACTTCTGCTTTAAGAAAAAAAAAATCACTTTTATTTCATTCTATTTTGTATTATTTTGTTTATAATACTATCCAAGATATATTAATGTTTCTTCTGTTTGTTTTGCTTTGTTATTTGTGCAATTGCTTTTATACTGTAGGTGAGGTTTAAATATACAGTAAGCCTTAGTGGCTTTCTACCTCACCTACACATGTCTTTTTTTTTTTTTTCAATTTTATTGTTTCTTTTATAATCGTGCCAATAAACATAAAGATAAACATAAAGGTGGAAAAGAGAAGAGAGGGATGGAGGAAGGAGAAGAAGGAAGAGAGCAGAAAGAAGGAAACAGGAAGGAAGGTTAATTAACCTTCATTAACATGCAGTCGATTGCAGCCACAAGGTGGAGCTCTCAGCCCTCACACACACACACACACACACACACACACACACACACACACACACACACACACACACACAGACACACACACACACAGAAGCATGGAGCTAATGATATTCATTTAAACCGGGTCAATTGATTCACTTGATAAGATTATCAGAGACAAATGTGGGATCAAATATCGCTCATCACATATAATGCTCTGCCTCTCACACACACACACACACACACACACACACACACACACACACACACACACACACACACACACGGAGGACAAGGTCAGGATGTCTCAGTCATATGAGAGGATGTTCCAGCTGTAAATCTGTGAACGTCCACATTCAGCAGAAACAACTGTGGTTATTGTCCTTTGTTTTAATCTCATTAACTGGACGACAGATGAGTTTCCATCACCACGACAACAACGATGATGATGATGATGATGATGGTTTACCAGGAAGTCGACACACAGCAGTTAGTTTGGAGAATGGTTAAAAAAAGCCCATTTTCCTGGTACCTTCATACTGTAAACTTCTGTGAGTGCGTTGCAGTCCGACGATCGGTGTCAAAATCGTCCGTTTGCAAACATATAGTTGATTTTCCCACAATACATGTTTGTATAGATGTGTGTTCTCCATGTTACAGCTTTCATGTCGGGGAACTAAACATGTCAGAAACACTTTCAGATACACTTCCTACAAAGTTTCTTTTGCTGTAAAAGTTTGCTCATCTTGACAAATGCAAAAACTTAAAGGGATAGTTCAACATTTTGGCAAACTGGCCCATTGCCATAATCCCTATAGTCGTAGCAGTAGGTTCGTTACCTTTAATTGTCGGTGCAAGCTGCTTTTAGAACGGCGGAGCAGAGCCGCGAGCTGCTCAGAGCTACGCTACGGAGGCTAATGAAAAGGGATTTCTTGGTTTCCCTCATCAAACTCATCAAATACACAATCCAACAACTCCACAACGCTCTGGTGGACAAGTTGTGACCTGCACATTCACCACGCTATGAGATAATAACAGAACGTTACCAGACAGAGTTGTTTTAGAGGGAAATTCAGAGACTGCTGCTGAAAAACTGTCCCTGAAGGCAACGCGCATCAGCGGTTTTGTCATGTATTTCCCTCTAAAACAACTCTGTGTGGTAACGTTGTGTTATTATCTCATAGCGTGGTGAATGTGCAGGTCACAACTTGTCCACCAGAGCGTTGTGGAGTTGTTGGATTGTGTATTTGATGAGTTTGATGAGGGAAACCAAGAAATCCCATAATGAGCCTCCGTAGCGTAGCTCTGAGCAGCTCACGGCTCTGCTCCACCGTTCTAAAAACAGCTTGCACCGACAATTAAAGGTAACAAACCTACTGCTATGACTATAGGGATTATGGCAATGGGCCAATTTGACAAAATGTTGAACTATCCCAAAATTACAGAGCTAATTAGCCCATTTATATACTTTCTACTATTGTTATAACTTGTTAACAAGTGAATTATCTGATGTGGGATCAATAAAAGTTTATTTTATCTGATCTTAAAGGTGCCAACTGTACATTTTGCTATTGCTACGTAGCTAACGTTTTCCATCACACACCTGTGCAGAGGAGGAAGGTCACGTCTTCCATCCAGATACACTGACTGAAGTCGTGAGGATGTTATTTCAGAGATGATGTCATGTTTCACCGGACAAAAATAAAACTCCTTCCTCCCTCCATCTTCACATCCGTCCTCCTCCTCCTCCTCCATCATCCCTTCTTCCATCCATCTCCCTCTCTCTCTCTCTCTCCTCCCTCCACACTTACTGTAGATCCTAACATTGACTCACATGGGTCACGCTCGACTGAAGATGATTATACTGTATATGCAGACACACACACACACACACACACACACGCACACACACACACACGCACGGATCGATAGCGCCATGGGAAACGATGGATCTTTGCAGCTAATTCAATCCAGCAGACGGCCACTTTAAACCATCCATTCTCTGTGAACTGGACTCTATCTGACTGCAGCCATAAAGGGTTAGCAGGATGAACATGTATCTATCACACACACACACACACACACACACACACACACACACACACAGACCTCATTCTGTCACAGAGGACGGGCCCGGCCGTCCGTCACACTCAGCTGGTGCCGTCGTTATGTTATGTTATGTAGCTACAGTACCGACCGACGTCGTTGTGCATGTGAAGTTGAACCGCATTTGTGTTTGAGTGCTTACAGGTGAGACAGCGAGGCCACGTCGCTGAAGATGCCCTGCTGCAGCTCCGAGATGTCGTTGCCATGGAGAGAGCTGAAAGATGAAAGGCAGACGAGGGTCAAACATGGTCAAACTGTAAAAAAAAAAAAGGAAAAAACTCGAGTGTGAGAGGCAGCAAGCCGTTTATACCGCCTTAAAACACACAGAGGCTCGTTGTAATGAAGCAACAGGAAGGACGCTGACATGTGTGTGTGTGTGTGTGTGTATATATGTGTGTGTATGTGTGTGTGTGTGTGTGTGTGTGTGTGTGAGCTCACAGCAGCCTCAGGGAGCGCAGGCCACCCAGCGCCAGAGGAGGGATACAGCGCAGTGAGTTGTAGCTGAGGATGCTGCAACACGAGAGAGAGAAAAAACACAACAACAACATTATACACTGTAAAAATAGAAGAATATTTGTCTTATTTCTTGTCAAAATGTCTCATTTCTAGTCAAAACGAATCTCTCTCCACTTAAAATAAGACTCATCAACTAAAAATGTACTGGTTTTTAGATCATTTTCACTTGTTTCAAACACATTTTCAATTGAAATAAGTAGAAAAACTTGCTCCATCTCAGATTTTTGTACTTATTCCAAGTGAAAATATGCTTGAAATGTAAAAAGTGTCTAAAAACAAGCTACTTTTTATGTGATGCGTCTTTTTTTAAAGGTAAAATTGGATTTGTTTTGGCTAGAAATGACATTTTTGACTAGAAATAAGACAAATATTCTTGGTAAGATTTTGAGTTTTTGCAGTGTAACATAACACAACTTCAGATTAAACACACAACGCAAACACAAACACACTCATAAAGGGTTAAAAAACGAATAATTCGACACGTGAATCTGTGTGTGTGTGTGTGTGTGTGTGTGTCGATATGACGCCACAGTAACTTCACCAGCGTGACCTTCTGACCCCGGTTTAATTGTAGCTCTTGTTCGCAGGGTTTCATAGTTTCTTTATATTGACGAGAAATCAATCACAGAATTGAACTATACTGTACAGTATGTGTGTGTGTGTCTGTGTGTGTGTGTGTGTGTGTGTGTGTGTGTGTGTGTGAGTGTGTGTGTGTGCGCGTGGACTCACAGTGTGGTCAGCTGGCTCATGTTGGAGAAGGAGTCGTCGGACAGGGAGCTGATTTTATTGTTGCTCAGATCTCTGCAGAGGCAAAAGTCAATTCTAATCAAAACCTACACACACACACACACACACACAACATATACACAAACACACACACACAGTACAGTAAAGTACACACACACACAGCTAAATAACACAAACTGCAATCTCTTCCTCTCCATTAAACACACACACAGATGCACAGTTTCACATTAGAGCAGCGTACACACACACACACACACACACACACACGGCTCAGCTCCGATCACATGAGAAAGACTGTGTGTGTGTGATCATATGTTTGTGTGTCTGTGTGTAGCTGTGTGTGTGTATGTGTGCGTGCTTCTTACATGAACACACTGTACTGTATGAAGCCTATAGGAACGATCTGACTACACAGTCCACAGCTCCCCCTGCTGGATCCACTCATAACTACAGACACAGAGGAGTTTGTGTCTGATGCTTCATTCAATATTATAAATATTCAGAGTTTCTATGGAGATACATTTGTGTCTTTATTATTCAATCAAAAAAAAAAGGTTGATTTAAACAAAAAATATATTTTCAATCACAATAAACTTCACTTCAATCAAAAAACCCTTTTCAATAAAAAAGAAAGTTAATGATATATAATATTTGAGACCCCAAAATTGCGTTTGAACCCTTTTTTTTCTTTGATTGGAAAAGAAGTTAGAGTTATTATTTGATTGAAAATATCTTTTTGATTGAATTATAAATACACAAATATCCTACCCATAATATGGCCCAAATACAAAAAAGATGACTTTGATCCAAAAAAATATTTTCAATCAATAATAATAATCACTCACCTCAATAAAAAAAAACCCAAAACCTTTACAATTAAAGAAGAAAAGTGCTCGAATGCAATTTTTTGGGTCTCCATTATTTTTTTTGCATTCAAACCCTTTTTTTCTTTGATTGAAATGTTTTGTTTTTTGTTTTTTGATTGAAGCGAAGTTTGTTTTGATTGAAAATGTCTTTTTTGATTGAAGTTAAATTTTTGGAGATTGATTAACAAAGACACAAATGTACCTCCATAAGTTGATAGAAATTAAATGAAATGAAATAAATCATCAGACGAAGGTGAAGTCCAAATGTGAAATGAGACTTTAACATGAATTTCTCTCATTTCATTGGATGAAAACTTCAGAGACTGACGATCAAACAGTTGAGTAAAGTTGTTAATTTTCATACGCGTTGTAATGAGTCTTAAAGGAATCAGATATTTAGTTACCATGCTCCCTCAAAATATGAATTAATTAATATCACCTTACAATATCAAAAATGCCCCCAAACTCTTAGTATTTTTAAATCCAGACTTTGTTTCCACATCACAAAACATGCACTTATATTTTAGTTTTTATCTGTGTTGTGTCTGTTTTATCTGTTTATAACTGTACAATCTATTCGCTTTGCTTATTTGCGTTATATTTGTGTATTTCGGATGTGTTGTTTCGTTTTCTGTGGACTAATGTAGCTTCACTTCCTGTTTTCACCCTCAGTCTGATCCTCTATAGATAACATACAGTATAATGTACATGAACAGACAGATTGGAGGCTGTTAAAACTGACTTGGCCAATAAAACAACTCCATGTTTCTGTTTCTGTTGTTAAATTGTCCTGAAGTTGAAGGTTTACATAACAAAAGAAAAATACGGTGTTGCAGCTCAGGACGAAGACGAGGAGGAACTCTTTGTGCAACAATAATAATAGTGGGGTCGTTTAAGGCTCAGTCATTTCAAATTGGTGTTAAAGTTTGGTTTTCACTTCTAAGTTGAAGTTTAGGGTCTATAGAACAATTTGAGTCCGAGTGTCAAACACACAGATAAAAAATGGCCTCTAGGGGGCGCCGCAAAATACTGTATGTAAACTGCTACAACTTTTGATTAGATTAACCAAATTTAACATATGAGGTATGTATGGATTCAGAATTAAAAGGAGAAGAAAAATTACACATGATGCATCCGACCCCACTATAAGATTCAGATTTAGATTGTGAGCGGACGGTTTGTTTCTTACACCAGCTGCAGGTATCTGAAGGTGGCCAGCTCCTTGGGGACGCTGGTGAACTGGTTTCCATCCAGATACCTGAGAGGAGGAGGAGGAGGAGGAGGAGGAGGAAGAGGAGGAGGACAGAGAGAGAGAGACAAACGTTTATCACACTGAAGAACCAGAATGATTCAGAACAAAACGCGACTATAAATAGAGTTTGATCCGTTTTTTTTTTTTTAACTCAGACACATAATTACAGCCGGAGATAAACGCCACTGATGAGATGAGATGATTTACTCTCTCTTGTTTTAAAGCCGTGTGTTTTATATCGGCTGACAGGATCGTCTCCGTGGCAATGGCGGTGGCGGTGTACAGAGATGGACACAGTACTCGACCCCAGTACTTGAGTAAGAGTACAAATACTACACTGCAAAAACTCAAAATCTTTCCAAGAATATTTGTCTTATTATTTCTTGTCAAAATGTCTCATTTCTAGTCAAAACTAATCTGTTTCCACTTAAAATAAGACTAATTATCTAAAACTTTACTTGTTTTTAGATCATTTTCACTTGTTTCAAACACATTTTCACTTAAAATAAGTAGAAAAATCTGCCAGTGAAAGCAAGTTTTTTGTGCTTGTAATAAGGAAGAAAAACTTGCTCCACTATCACATTATTTTAAGTGAAAATATGCTTGAAAGAAGGAAAAAGTGTCCAAAAACAAGCTGCTTTTTAATGTGATGAGTCTTATTTTAAGTATAATGATATTTGTTTTGACTAGAAATGACATTTTGACTAAAAATAAGACAAATATTCTTGGTAAGATATTTGATTTTTTGCAGTGTACTACTCAAAATTTACTCCGTTACAAGTAAAAGTAGCTCAGTCGACATGTTACTCGAGTAAGAGTAAAAAAGTACTTGCTTTTAAAGGTACTTAAGTATCCAAAAGTACATGCTTTTAAATTTACTTTAAGTAAAAGTAAGAAGAGTAAGAGTAAATTTCTTATTTTTCACATCAATGAATTACTATAATTGTTTCTAAATGAATTTAAGGAGCTTTTAACTCTTGTTTCTGAGAATGAACTCTTTGAAAGCAGCTGCACTGATGTGCTGCTTTTAGGGGTTAGGGTTTCCTTCTCTGACAAACACAGCTTGTGTCCAATAGGATTTTAGAAAAAAAAAGAGCAGACCTGAAAGTAACAAGTACTTTTCAGCCTTCCTAGAAATGAACTCGAGTAAAAGTAAAAATATTTGTCTTGGAAATGTATTCAAGTAAGAGTAATAAGTACCAAAGAAATCTTTTCCCTTTCTAGTGTTTACTTGAACTTAATTCATCTGTTCTCTTCTTTTGTCTCGCTTTCTTTTCTCACCTCTTTTTGTTTATTTATTTATTTAGTGCTGTTATCATCACTACTACTTTTATTTTTACTACCAACATCTTCCCTGTTTTTTTCATCTTTTTCCTTCCTTTCTTTTTTAATTTTATTTTCTATCAATACCTTGCACAAGGTTTGCGATTATTATTTCTTGACTGTGCTTCAATTATCTGTTAGATCAAGGTGAGGTCATGTTATAAGCCTTTCAGGTTTCAGACCTCACCTGCACATTTATTTTTCATATCTTTCTTACTAGTAAGAGAGATAAGTAAATGTTTTGTTTTATTTTTTATGTGCAAATAAATAAAAGTCTAAAAAAAGTCTAATACTCAAGTAAAGAAGTACAAATCCTCTGGATATGTACTTAAGTACTAAAGTGAATTTACTCTAGTGTGGGACTCACAGCTCGGTGACGTTGCGCGGCAGCCCCCGCGGCAGAGCCTGCAGGTGCTTGTTGCTGCAGCGGACCACCGTGTCCATGCAGGTGCACTGGCTCGGACACTGAGGCCCCGGAGAGCAGCTGCTGTCGTCCAGCACCGAGCCTGAGAGAGGAGGAGGAGGAGGAGGAGGAGGAGGAGGAGGAGGTGAAGAAGCTGTAATGTTGAAACATTAACGCTCACACAGGAGACGTTGTGTTTATATCTGAAGGTGTGTGTGTGTGTGTGTGTGTCAGGGTTCCCAATCTTTTCCTGAAATCATTTTCCAGGACTTTTCCAGCTGCTGCAGTCTGACAGACCAGATGTTGTCACACCATACACTGATACAGTGGTTCTCAACGTGGGGTCCCGGGACCCCCAGGGGTCCTGGAGAAGGTTCAGGGGGGTCTCAAACTTTTTCTTGAAATTGTACCACTTTTTTTCTAGAATGTTTTCAGTTTTTTAAAAAATTTTTTATAATTATTTATTTTTCCTTTTTAATTTTTAGAAATTATTACCACTCTTATTAAGATTTTTTTTTTACAAACTGTTTTTTTTTTTTGCAATTTTACCACTTTTTTCTAGAATCTTTTTAGTTTTTTTTTTAAGAAATTATTACAACTTTTATTAAGATTTTTTTAAACTCTTTTTTTGGAGAAATTTTACCACTTTTTTCTAGAATTTTTTTTGGACAAATTACATCACTTTTTTCTGGAAAGTGTTTAACTTTTTTTCTAAAATCTTACCACTTTTTTTCTAGAATTTTAAAAAATAATAATTTTTTGGAGAATGTTTTACCACTTATTCTAGAAATTTTCCCCAGAAATTTCTATATAATATTTCCAAAAATTTGTGCCATTGGCCCTAATTTGAAAGTGCATCAACAGTTGTGCCTTATTTTGCACATTTAACCAATTTGTTTCTATGTTTATTCCTCTCTCACCCCCAGAAGTCTGATTTAAGGATGTGCAGTCTGTGGTTCCAACTTATCTATGAAATAATCTCTTACACGCTTAGAAATTAAGACAAATTTATCATAGAACAACACAAAAACATGTTGTTTTTGTTTTTAAACCACACCTAAAACAACTGTGTCATTATCTATCTGTCAATCAGCAGAGGAGATAACAGGTCCAACACTGGAAACACTGAAAAAGCCAAACAGAGCTCTGGAAGTTGATGTCACGATACAATAAATCATTTTCCAGGACATTTTACATGTTTTCTCATTTCCATGTGTTTTCCGTGAGGTGTGTGTAACGCACCGTCCTCGCAGCGGAAGTCGGGCACAGCGACGTCCTGCAGCGGGATCTCCCTGAGGAAGGCGGGGCCCTGGCAGCGGGGGTTCCCCGTCACGATGCGGCGGCTGCGGAGCCACGGCCCGAACCAGGACAGACGGCAGTCGCAGCTGAACGGGTTGGCCAGCAGGTTCCTGAGGAGGACGAGGACCATGAGGAAGATTAGAAAAGGGGGTCAGGACCAGAAGGACTTGGAGCTGATCCAGATCTGAGAGTTGTTCAGGTTTTTTTGGGGTTGCAGCCTCACTGACAAATAGAAAAGGCTTTTATTTTGTAGGGACTTCCTGTGAGACGGTCTGATTGATCAGTCAACACATCCCTGTGTCGGTGGGCGGAGCCTGGCGCCCTGCAGGTTAAAGGGATAGTTCACCCAAAATTGAAATTTCACTCATTATCTACTCACCCTCATGTGGACTAAGGGCTGGGAGAAGTTTCAGAGTCCTCCGTGGCTTCTCTGAGTTACAGGGGGTCTCGGCGTAGCAGTGCATGTCCATATAATGGTTGCAAATGGATACCAACTGTCTTCGTAACAAAAAGACACACCAAAAAACATCCAAATACCTCCATGCTGCTCGTATGTAATGTCCCTCTTGTATTGAAGCCCCGAAATGCGAAATTAAAAGCTTGTGGAAGCTCCTCTTCCCGGTTCGTCAAATTTGGATGAACTGGGAAGAGGAAGGACCCTGGTTCGTCCAAATTTCACGAACCGGGAAGAGGAGCTTCGAGAAGCTTCCGCTACAAAACAAGCTTGAAATATAGACTTATTTCATTTTTTTCGGGACAATTTCGCATTTTCGCAGTTGGCATCCATTTGCAACCGTTATATGGACATGCACTGCTACGCCGAGACCCCATGTAACTCAGAGAAGCCACGGAGGACTCTGAAACTTCTCCCAGCCCTTAGTCCACATGAGGGGGAGGAGATAATGAGTGCAATTTCAATTTTGGGTGAACTATTCTTTTAAGACTTTTCTGTTTAGCTGTGCATTTCCTTAAATGTCTTTGTGTGTATGAACTTCTGTGTATCTTAGTATCTATTGCTGTTTACTTTTTAATATGTTGTCCTATCTCTATGTACTGTAAAGCACTCTGAACTGCTTCTGCATGATATGGTGCTATATAAATACATTTGAATTTGAAAAAAAATAGAAAAGGCTTTTATTTTGTAGGGACTTCCTGTGAACCTGGAGCGCTGCCGGTTAATGATGTCAGACAGGAAGTACAGGACTCGCACCGCTGCAGTAAAAGCACTTAAACGTTGTAACTGTCAGAGCGGCGGCTGCTGATAATATAATATAATATAATAATACTAATACTGATATTAAAGGTCCAGTGTGTAATAATTGACAAGGTTCATTGGCAAAATCTGAATGCACTACCCATGAATATATTTATATCAGTGTATAATCGCTATAAAATAAAATCTGTTTGGTTTTCGTAGCCTTATAATTTAAAACTTTTATATACATACGTATAGCAAGGGTCTTGCTTTAGGGAGCGTCGCCATCTTGTGCCGCCATGTTTGTACGGCAGCTCGAACGGAAAATCCAGCCAACCAGATGGAGGCCACCGTCACTTTGCATATCACAGTTTTACCTTCATTTTACACACTGGACCTTTAATACACGACTACTACTGTTAATTATCAAAAATAATATATTCATTGTTACTATTGTGAACTTTATGCTTTTAACCAGAGATGATGAAATGTCATAATCTGAACAGTCTGATTCCTGTCTGATCTGTGTGTGTGTGTGTGTGTGTGTGTGTGTGTGTGTGTGTGTGTGTGTGTGTGCGACCCACAGCGTGGACAGGTTGGGCAGCGTGTCGAAGGCCCCGGGCAGGATGGTGCTGAGCTGGTTGTCGTAGAGCGACAGCAGCCGCACGTTGGTCAGACCGGTGAAGCTGCCGTTGTGGATGCAGCTGATCCGGTTGTTCCTCAGCATCCTGCACACACACACAATATACACAATACACACACACACACACACACACACACATTAACACACACACACAATCAGATTTGTCCGCACAGATTCAGTTAACATGACTGTACTGTACCATCACGGCCTTTAACTTCACGTCAGTTCTAAGTTTGTCACTGAAAAATCTGCATTATATTTTATAATACAATATAAGTTATTGTAGTTTCAGTCACTGGCTCAAAGTTTCAGGTGAAATATGAAACTTTTCCTCATTAAAATCTCCAGAAACAGGCGTCTGGCTTCTCACTGTGACGACAATAAAGGTACAGTGGAAACCGCTTACAGTGACCACGGATATAGTAATCAACCGCTTACAGTGTATGGATCAAAAGGCTTGGGACAGAATCACTTCTATACAAATGCTGTTTAAATAATTTGGTTTTAGTGATCAAGAAATCTGTATAGTGTTCATTTTTTGTCATTTTATGAATAAAAACATGTGTAAAAACAATTTCAAAACTACGTGTAGCCTATTTATTTCATTTTCAGCGGTGTCCCTTTGACGTGCACGGACTGTTTCGTTACATTTTTCTTATTGAAAAACTATACAAATGGCATTTAGATGATGTTCTGCTTAAAAAATTAAGTGAAATAATAAGAAATCGGTTATAGTAATCAACCGGTTTCCACTGTATTAAGTTATTAACTACGAGCTATTTAATATATTTTGTGTTCTTACTTTATTTCAGTACATGATTTTAATCCAGGTCAGAGATTGATCTGGTCAATTCTGAGTTTAAAGTCACATTTTTATGAAACACCTTTTTAGATCTTGGGTGCTGTTGTTTATTTTAACAAGATAGATGGATAGATAGATAGATAGATAGATAGATAGATAGATAGATAGATAGATAGATAGATAGATAGATAGATAGATAGATAGATAGATAGATAGATAGATAGATAGATAGATAGATAGATAGATAGATAGATAGATAGATAGATAGATTCATCCCTAAGGGAAAAGTGCAAGGGAGATAAATAGGATACAAAGAGGAAGTATATGATAAAATATATCCTACAATGTCTAAAACAATAGAATATATTCTACAAGTGCAAAGGGAGCAACCTAGTCATAGGTTAAATACTGTGCTACATAATTTGAGTGCAATACATAATTTAAAAATGATATAATACTAATGCAAAAGCGCTAAAAATGAGGTGTGTTGTTGTGCTTGGATGTTTTAACCAACAGAAAATGTATTTAATAGTGTAACATCTGGATCTTCAGTTAAACTTCACAGCTGCTCCTGCTCCACTGAACACTGATTTCTAACTTCATCTGCTAGTTTTGTTTTGATGGAGCGACCTCTAGTGGCAGAAAGTCACATTTGTCTGTAGATTTTATTTGGCCTTTTTTTCCCCCATGCAAGTTATCTTTTATTTTGAAAATCTAATCAGAGGATAAACCACCTTCTCTGTTTTTTGTTTGCTTCATTATTTATCCTCTCTCTTGTGCATTTTGTTGGATGAACCCTTTTGTCTCATAACTCTAACGCTTTAGTTTTTACAACATTTATTTTCCCGCTCTGCTCTGATAGCATGATGGTGATGATGATGATGATGTAATAATGATGGACGGGTGAGAGTCTCACAGCATGCGCAGCCCCTCCATCCCTCTGAACATGCTTCCTCTCACAGACTCCAGGTGATTGGCCGTCAGGTGAAGCTCCACGGCCGAGGACGCTCCCTCGAACGCTCCGTCCTCGATGTCCGAGATCTTGTTGTTGCTCAAGTTACTGCAAGAGAAAAAGACGGGGGATTTCATACACGTTACAAGTTGTATTGTTTGTGTTTTTGTGTGTTACAGAGTTTCTCCATTGGTTTGGCTCATTTCTCTAAACAGAAATCACATTCTCACAACTCTAAGATCATTTTGCAAAACAGTGATACACTTCAGCACCATAGATCACTTGCAAAAGCTCATCTCTCTCTCAAAACAGTTCACTCATGTGTCAAAACTAAATTTCCTTCTCATACTAATTGCCAGTGCCCCCAAAATGCATCGTCCCTTTGGCATTGTGTGAGCACTGCAAGTCAAAATGTTGACTTGCATTGCATTGTAAGCATTGTAAGTAAGTAAGTCAAAATGCATTGTCAACAAAATAAAACAAGAGTTTTGAAAGGGGCTTTATCCATTGTTCAGATTTCGGTTCTGGAAATGAATGCAAATTAGTGCATATTTCATCAGATATTGCCTCATTTACATATTTAAACATCAAATTTGACAAAACTTGTAATACAAAAAACAATTGTCTTAATGTAAGTGATGAACTTGGGAAGTTTCATGGTGATATCTGTTAGTTAAAATTTTTACCCTATTCCAGGGTTCCTACAGGTTCCTTTAGGTTAAATTCAAGTCTTTTTAAGACCTTTTTAAGACCATTTATATAAAAATGTAATATCTATTTCACTGCCCTACCGGCAAAGAAAAGTGAAATCCTCAAATTTCAGAGCGTTTACTGTAAATTAACTGTGTCATCCCACTATTTTTTTGCTCTTTGTGCTCTGCTAGGGATGTAACAATATCAAAATCTCACAATATTACAACACCTCAATAACAAGCCTTTTGACGAAAAATGCAATATGGAGAAGTTAAATACAGCACAACTTTTAAGTCCCAGAAATCAAAATTCAAGACTTTTTCAAGTCTTTTTAAGGTATTATTTCCAAAATCATAAATTCAATGCTTTTAAGACGTTTTAAGACCCCGCGGGAACCCTGTATTCACCTGTAGTGTCTGCCCTTAATCATTTGCAAAGATGTACGAAGACATTTGCAATTTGATGAGATGAACGAGAAATACAATTCTGTCTGTCGTGAACATTTACCAAGTGGTTTGGAGGTTTTGTCCATGTTGTTTTGAGAATGTAATTTCTGTTTCGAAAAAATGAGCCAAACCAACAGAGAAAAACTGTAATAAAACATTTTGAAGTTCATCTCTTCTGAGGGAGTGGAGGTTTTTGTGTGTTTTGTGCGACCTACATTTTCTTGAGCTGCGACAGGCCCTTGAAGGCACCGGTGGCCTCCAGCACGGAGAGGTCGTTGTTGTTGAGACGCCTGAGAGACGACGACGACCACGACCATATGGGAAAACAACATCATTAGTGTTTGTCCAGTAGTGAGTGTGTGTGTGCAGCCATGCAGCAGCACGAGGCCACACACATGGATATGAGTGAGTGTGTGTGTGTGTGTGTGTGTGTGTGTGTGTGCAGGGTATATACAGGAATCTTGAAGTTAATTCTAATACCCTTTTAAAGGGATAGTAGCATTTTTTTTAAAGTGTGGTTGTATGATCTACAAATAGCCCCTAAGTACTTTAATTGCAGTAGAAGACTCTCTACACTCCTCCCGTTAGCAACGCCAGCCCATAATAGCCCTGCCCAGAGAGTGTTGTGAACAGACCCAAAGAAACGGCCTATTTTCACGGCCTAAAAGAGGTTTGATGTGGAAAAAAAAAACACAGTTCCATTGTTCGCTATAATATAATTTTTTCCAGCCCTTCAAAGTGCAGGAAAAACACAGTTTTTATTTGGACCTAACCAACTCACGTATCCCTCCGCCCAGGGTTAGCGCCCGTCGATCAGCAGTTGGTTAGGTCCAAATAAAAACTGTGTTTTTCCTGCACTTTGAAGGGCTGGAAAAAATTATATTATAGCGAACAATGGAACTGTGTATTTTTTTTCAGGTAAAACCTCTTTTAGGCCGTGAAAATAGGCCGTTTCTTTGGGTCTGTTCACAACACTGTATGTTGTAAATCTCTGGGCAGGGCTATTATGGGCTGGCGTTGCTAACGGGAGGAGTGCAGAGAGTCTTCTACTGAAATTGAAGTACTTAGGGGCTATTTGTAGATCATACAACCCCACTTTAAAAAAATGCTACTATCCCTTTAATTTTCCCCAAATTGATTTATCACCTTTTAATACTTTTCAAGACCCCGCGGATACCCTGGTGTGTGTGTGTGTGTGTGTGTGTGTGTGTGTGTGTGTGAGTCTCACAGCTCCTCGGTGGAGGACGGCAGGTGCTCGGGGAACTTGGTGAGGCGGAGGTTGGAGCAGTCGACCACGTTGGCCTCGCAGCGACATTTAGCGGGACACACCGGCTTGCTGTTACACTCGTAGCTCTGACGTCTGTCCTCGGTGCCTGCACACGCACACACACACACACACACACACACACACACACAAACAAACACACACACGAGGAGTTGTGTGAGTCCAAATGTAGACATAAGATTGAAAAATGAATGAGGAACAGAAGATTTACAAACACATGTTCACCTGGGATGTGGTACTGCTCTTTAGCTGCAGTGAAGAGGAGACAAAGAGAAAAACACGTCAGTCTGAAACTTTAAAGGACCAATACACACAAACACACACACACAATCACTCCTGTATGATCAGTTTGAGGTGATGATATGATGCAAATAATAAATAATACAAATAAAATCTGTGTTTTCATCCTCAGAGTTTCTCTCTGCCGCCGCCTGGAGGCTGAAGTCGATATGACACCTCATAAAGTTAGTCAGACAAACACATTACAGTTTTTTTTTTTACAATCGCTATGACCCGTTTTTCAATACTTAAAACACTTTTTTCAAAACTTTTCACACAGTTAGCACAACATCAGCCTGTGTCTTGTACTTTTTTGACACAATATAGATACATTTAACACATTTAAAATGTAGTTTTAACTTCTTTTACACACAAGTTCAACTAAGACCAAAACAGTAGATGTTAACTGGTACATTTTCAATTGCTTTCACAAATTTATGACCTGTGTTTAGTTTCATTGCTTTTGAAAAACAGTTGATTGAGCTCATGCAAATACATCAATCACAGCTGATTCGTTTTTTTTCTTTTTACTGCAGATTTTTTTCCTCTTTACTCTAAGTAAATTTCATTTGCAAATACTGTAATACAGTAAAGTGTTTTCTGCAAATCCTGTCATTTACTGTCTTCTTTCATAAACGTTACATTCTGCAAAGCTGCTCTGAGATGGGTCGTTCACTATTTGTACTGAGTGTTACAAAAAAAGGAACAAAATTCATGCTCAACAAATGAAAAATGAGGAGGGGTTCAAAATAAACTAGAGCACGGACACAATTTATGATCAATACAATAATCTGTCTATTGTAAAACATTAGATCTGACACATGTAAAGTGATTCAGTTTGTGTTATTCCATCAGTGACGACATGTTTCTGTTGGAAGACAACATGTGTCAGTGTTTTGGTAGATTTGGTGAGTTGTGTTAGTGTATTATTGTATCGGTGTCATAGCGATCGTAAAAAAAAACTGTATCATCATTATTTTATTTTAAGTTGTATTATTGGGCTTTTAAACATCAGAGACAGAGGAGAGAAACTCACTGCTGACATTAATGAAGCAAAATGAAACAAAATAAATCTGCAGTCTTGCTCATGGTCGATTTCCTGGTTTTATTCTAATTCATTCATACATTTAGTGGTAGAGGAAGCTTAAAATAAAATCAAGTCAGACGCTGTGTACGACCTGTGATGCAGCTGATATCAGACGATATCTGAACGATGTTTAACTATTAGACTGACCAATGTGAAGGAAGCAGCATAGTCCAGTAATGATAAGAATCAACAAATGTTTCTTCTGAATTACAAACTCACAAGGTTTGAGTGTTTGTTACAGGTGGAAGTTCATTCCATTCATTGTTTCCTAACTCTTGACTCCAATTAGCTTTGTTTTTGTGATTTATTATCCTCAGGGTTCCCTTGAATGTTTGATGGATGTGTTTAATTAAATAAAGACATCAAATGTTATCACTGTTTGTGTGGTGCTGGGTTGAGCACATTGTCTTTGTCTATACTTGTGACTTAGATCTAGATCAAATCACATTTTATACATTAAACTAGGTCATTCGGTAACCCTTTAATTTAATTTAAAAGGCTGCTAATTACATGATAATGTCAAGAAATAACAATTAATGTCTAGAAATCGCCCAGAAAGTACAATCAATTGCAAGAACTTGATGGAGAAACATTTAAAGCATGAAAAGTATGTGTAATCTTTTGCCTTTATGAACAAACATGACATTACTATGAATTTGAACATTATATGTTGGCTATTTTGTGACATTATCCCGTATTTCAAAAGTTACACACTTGTTTCTTGCCGCTGTAAGTTTATGACACGTAATGATCCTTTATTTTTTTAAAATTTTTTAAAAACTTTTTGAGAAATTTTTACCACTTTTTTTATTATTATTATTATTTATTTTTTACTTACACTTTTTTCCTAGAATTTTTTTTTTAAATATAATTTTTTTGAGCATTTTTACCAATTGTAGAATTTTTTAAAAACTTTTTGGAGAAATTTTTACCACTTTCTAGAATTTTTTTTAAATATTTTTTGAGAATTTTTACCACTTGTTGTAGAATTTTTTTTTTAACTATTTGGAGAAATTTTTACCACTTTTTTTTCTAGAAAATGTTGTCCTTTTTTTTTTATAAGTCTTACCACTTTTTTTCTAGATTAAAAAAAGAAAAAAAATTGAGAATTTTTACCACTTGTTCTAGAAATGTTTTCGGAGAAATTGTACTTTCTTTTTCCAGAAATGTCTCTATAATATTTCCAATAATTTGTGCCATTGGCCCTAATTTGAACATACATTGACTAAAAAAGTAGCATCCTTCAGTCTCGTAACAAATATTTCTGTATTTTTGATGTTTGCTTCAAATTTTTGTCCAATCAGGGTCCCTGGTCTAATTTATTTGTGTCAATTTAGGGGTCCTTTATGTAATAAAGTTTGAGAAACACTGCTTTATATGATGGAAAATTAAAGAGACAAGTTGTTGTTGTAGCCTGAAGTCTGGTGTCACTGACTAATATAAATGCTAATAGAGCTAAAGGGGAGGGGAGGGGGGGGGTCTGCTGCTGCACACACACACACACACACACACACACTGTGGTACCGACCGGAGCATCTGAACTTGTTGCTCTTGATCTGCGCGATGCGTTTGTTGGCGAGGCGGCGGGGGCTGGCGCAGCGGGCGCCGCTGGTCTCTATGGGGTTCGAACGCAGGAAGTCGGCCAGCCACTTCACATTGCAGTCGCACACAAAGGGGTTCTGGGCCAGGTGGCTGATGGGAAATCACAGGGAGGAGGGAGGAGGCACAACATCAGTCAGATCAGAGTGAATGCAAGTGGAAGAGAAGTGAACAGGGCTGAAGTTTAAACAGTGTGTGTGTGTGTGTGTGTGTGTGTGTGTGTGTGTGTCTCAGTGTGTGTGTGTGTGTGTGTGTGTGTGTGTGTGTGTGTGTGTGTGTGTGTCTCACAGCGTCTGGATGCTGTGCAGCGAGCCGAAGGTGCCTTTGGCCAGACTCTGGATCTTGTTGTCGTAGAGCGACAGCAGAGCCAAGTTCTCCAGATCTTTGAACACGGTGGCTCTGATGCAGTGGATCTTATTTGCATTCAGGAGCCTGAAGAGGAAACAAGAAGCAGGAGGAAGAGAAAAGAGACACGACTCGATCAACACACACAGATCAATATTAAAAACCTGCTGTTGGAGATCTGAAATGAAATCTCTGCAGGTTTGACACGTCTGACTTTGTTTTCCATGTTGGAAAATGAAAAACTACACATAAATCTACACAATGAGCTGTAGATTTATATCTTTGTTTATTTTAAAGCAACTCTAGGTTTTATATTAAAGCAGAAGTAAGTGGTCCGGTCGTTTTCGCTAATGCTGCGTTCCAGGCAGGCTTTTGAAATCGTAAATTACAGCTTCAAGTCACAACTTACGACTTTGTAGCGTTCCAGGCAACCCACTCGTGTTTTTCCGACCTGTTTTACCGGTGAAAGTCACTATAACGGCCACTCATAACTTCCGACCGGTGAACTCGTACCAGATCGAACTGGTACGACTTCACAGGTCGGAAAAATACGAGTTTCCTTGAACGCACCATAACAGTCCTCGTCGCTACGTCGCCACATTCACGGCGTTCCTTGGCTGCACACACAGCCCTGCATGCCGTTCTCTCTCCTCATTGGATAAAAACTGTAGGATACGATAAATGTTTTCTCTTCGGCTCAGAGCAGAGCAGAGTGACTGACAGACCCGTGTTTCAGACCAAACACTCTATAGAAGTGATTGCTGTCGGAAGATATAACTATTTAAGACTTATATTAACACAAATATATCACTTACTTCTGCTTTAATACTGTGAGAGTATAAAGGTAGATGTTTGTATTGAAGCTCCTTCAAAATAAAGGTAGACGTTTGTATTAAAGCTCCATACAGTATAAAGGTAGATGTTTGTGTTACGTAACAGTGATGGGCTGTTTCTAAAGCTCCAGAGAGGAGATGGAAAATTACACTGAGATAAGAGGGAAATTATTAAGTCACAAGAAGAAAATATTAAAATATTACTTGAAAACATCCCATTATTATTACTATTAATTAAATAAAACAGAAAAAAAAAAATCCCAGTTCCTTATTCCAGGGGTCCTTGAAAGGGTTCACTTTTTCTTGAAATTCTAACACTTTTTTCTTGACCTTTTTTAGTTTTTTGAGAAATTTGTATCACTTTTTTAGTTTTTTGAGAAATTTTTATCACTTTTTTAGTTTTTTGAGAAATTTTTTACCACTTTTTTTAATTCAATTCAATTTTTTATTATTATTTATTTAAAAAAATGTTTTTACATTTTTTAAAATATTTTTTTTACTTTTTTTTATTATTATTTTTTTTTTTACATTTTTAGAAAATACATTTTTACCACTTTTTTCTAGAAAATCTTTAACTTTAACTTTTTTTTTTTTTTAGAAGTCCTACCACTTATTTTCTAGAATTTAAAAAAGGAAAAAAAATGAGAATTTTTACCACTTGTTCTAGAAATGTTTAAATGTTTTTGCAGAAACTGTACCATTTCTTTTCCCAGAAATTGCCATTGGCCCTAATTTGAACGTACATTGACTAAAAAAGTAACGTCCTTCAGTCTCAGAACGAATATTTGTGTATTTCTGTTGTTTGCTTCAAAATTTTGTCTAATGGGGGTCCGTGGATTCATTTGTGTCAATTTAGGGGTCCTTGATGTAAAAAAAAAAAAAGAAGGTTTGAGAACCACTGCCTTATTCCACCTGTTAAACACACTACTGTATGTGGTGACTAACAGCGTAAACACTGATTAAAACCAACATCAGAGTGAGTCATGATAAGAAACACACACATCGGTCTCCTCGTGCGCTTCGTGCTGCGTTCGAGTCACTTGACACCTCGAAACATTTCATTTTCTGTAAAACTCAGTCACGTCTGTCTGACAAAGTGAATCGTGCATCGTGTGGTTTTGGACTCACAGCAGCTCCAGAGAGGCCAGGCCGTCAAACACTCCGCCGGGCAGCTCCGTGATCTTATTACCATACAGCACCCTGCACACACACACATAGAGACACACACACACACACAGATACACACACACACACACACAGAGCCTGGTTATACATGGAGAACATACACAGATATAAATATATAAATGAACTGTGATGGTTTATTATGGTTTCAACGCTGTAACTCGTGTTTCACTGGCACAACGTTTAGCTGCCTTCACACTCCAGTCCTGCACAAAATACACACACACACACGCACACACGCCACAAACAACTACAAACACACACATTTACACACACACACACACACACACACACAGAGTCATGCACAGCCTCGGTGCCTGCAGGCCGCCCGCTGCGACTATTTGTCCGTCTTGATATTTCATCAGAAACGTGTGTTTACAGAGAGCAGGCGCCACTGCTGCATTATTCATACCAGCAGACACACACACACACACGCATGGATGTGGTGAGACATACGGAGGTGTAGACACACACACACACATACATGTAAACACATATTGGTGGAGGCAGACAGGGCTAATAACGCTGCAGCTCCTCACTCAGACGTGTGTGTGTGTGTGTGTGTGTGTGTGTGTGTTACTCACAGCGAGTTGAGAGCTCGGAGGCCGTGGAAAGCATCTGGAGCGATCTCAGAGATCTGGTTGTTGCTCAGGTCTCTGGATAAACAACATAAACACGATAACACACTTTATAGTCGCGGTAAAGAACTGGATTTTAAAAGCAGTTTGTGTCATTTAACAAACATTGT